>NC_089837.1:37107024-37169524 GCF_035609145.1 Eleutherodactylus coqui
ATGTGACTGTAGGTAGGTCCTGTTGGGGATCTCAAGGAGATCCAAGAAAGATGGCTTCAATGAGGACTGGTCAGTTTACAGGCCTGAGATGAAGCCTGGTAGTAGAACCAGACTGAACTGATCGGAGTAGACAATGGGAGGAATGGAGTCCTTAAGAGTCAGTGTCCCGGTGTGAACAAGTACAACCAAAATGACAAAAAAAGGTTTGGTCCGGTGTTGGCAGTAGAGCAAAATGTGATTGTTCTTGGTAAGAGAAACCAAGTCATCTTGTAGATATGAGACCTTTTAATGGCTAACAAAAATACATGATGCTACAGCAAGCTTTCAGACCTCTCAGGGTCCTTCCTCAGGCATAACCAAGTTTAACCGAGACTTGTCTGTATCAGCTCACCAATATGATATCCTTGTCAATACATGGAAATGAAGGGCACAGAGTCAAACGTCAGCTAAAACATGAGGAGATGGGAGAAACTATTTCAGCACTGATAGAATACAAATTCTGAGTTTATTAGAGCATAAAGATTAAAATAGTCGGGAATGTGTCTCTTAAAGTGACAGTTACCTTACGACTTGTCTGTCACGGTATTTACAGTCATGTTCAGTGAAGCTGAATAGTTTGAAATTTATTTGGTCTATGATTCTCTACTTTCACCTCTTTTAACACTGCGGCCCTTTTAGTTTTTTTTAGTTTTTCCATCCCCCACATTAACAAAATCACAACTTTTATATCTTTCAAGCAACATAACTACATGAGGGCTCGTTTTTTACACTAAGAGTTGAATTTTTTAGTCTTGTCATTTAATATAGCATATAATGTCTTGGAAAAGTTTCAAAAAATTTCTAAACGTGGAATGAAATGGAAAAACATGCCATATCGCCACTTTTGGGAGGTTTGCTTTTCACAGCATGGTACAAAGGGAGTTTTTTTTATTCCGAGGGTCAGTACGATTATGGCGATACTACTTAAAAGATAACAGGGAGCGGCGGGGGAGAGCGGGGAGGAACAGAGGGGAGATCTCTCTCTCCCTCTCTTCCCCCCCCCCCTGCTCCCCGCCGCAACTCACCTGTCACCCGCGCCGGCCCCCCGAATCTTTAGAGACGAGTGGGGAGATACTCGGCTAAGGCACTATTCACTCGAGTAATGTGCCTTAGCGAGTATACTCGCTCATCTCTAGTTGTTACATGTGGAAGGGCCCTAAGGGACGGTTTTAACTTTTAATATATTTTTTAGTCTACTAATTATGTAAAAAAATGTATTGCAAATATTATTTTTACTTTTCTTTATAGTCTCCACAGGGGACTTGAACTGGTGATTGTCACATCCCATGTACAATATACTGCAATACTTAAGTATTGCAGTAGATCATATCTTTACAGGCATCCTATTAAGCCCTGTCACAGACAGAGCTTAATAGGAGGCCATCTTAAGGCTGGTAGGTAATCAAACGACAAGTCATTATCTCATCACTGTTTTGATGCTGCTGGCAGAATTGAAAAAGAGGGTGCTACTACTTTTGATTCTTGCTCAGACATCCAATTACTTTTGGTAGGATAGTGGATGACAAGCAGGTCTCCATATTTCAAAATCAAGTATCTGTAGCCACAAATCTTTCAAGTGACCACATCCAAGGTCAATTACCGGACATCATAATGCAGTGCTATGTTGGTCCTGCAAAGTCTACAGCAGTGGGATGGGTCTGATGCCTTCCTGCTTAATGCCCTTTACTTCACTAATAGGCGAAGTGGTAAAAGAATGTATATTTTTGACTTTTGGAGATGGTAAAAGGGGGAAGTAAATATGTGGCATACTCAGTATGCTTGGCAGGTGTTACAGTGCCCCCCTAGAAAAGTCAGCCATAAAACCCCCATAACAAAGCCAACCACTTTGCCCTGTGACAGTGTCACCCATGATGCCCCCATTGCATAGCAAGCCTGCAAACGTTATTGTGCCCAGTATAAAGTCATGTAAATTCTCTTGTAACCATCTCATATCAGACTGAATTAGTGTCTCCCCTGCATTGCCCTATGCAGACTGCTCTGTATGCAGGTTACAATGATCTAATAATGACAACCAACCTTTAGATCAGTTATTTGTATATGGGTGAAAGCAGAGGAGACACAGATCTTGTCTTCCTAGCAGAGGCGTCACTAATAACTCTTGGACCCCGATGCAAAATCTAGAACCTCCATGTACCATTTATAATGTTAGTCTTCTTCCATGGCAAATGAGTCTTTGGGTCCCTTGGGCACTATAATCTGGGTGCGACTGCTACCTTTGAATCCTATAGCTACACCCTGCTTCATAACATATGCCTGTTTACAACCCCTCCTCTAAAGATAGTTACCCCGGTCATCAGAATGGACGGGTCAGGTCTACTATGGTCTGTATCGTAGAGGGAGGACTTAATAAGGGACCTCCTTCTATGGTATTCATACACTCTAATAGAGTATGTTGGCGGCCTTCCTTTATGAGACAGCCCCTTTAATGCCCAGATTTGATTTACGGACCGCAGGCAGGCTCAGATTCCGCTGCGTGCTCCCGAATGCGGAATCCGACCCGCCCGTTGCATTCATGGCTTTTAGACAACAGGGAACAGATTCTACAAGGTGCTGAACATCCTTCCTATAATCTCGCCCCATGCCCGCTGCAGCTCTCCGTCAGTTGGTGCACATTATCCAGCATATCTCAAATATGTTCAATGGAGTTACAGTCCAGTGAGTTTGGAGGCCAAGACAATGTGGAGAATTCTTCATCATGTTCCTCCAACCACTCCCTAAGGATACGGGTTCAATAACACGGAGTGTTGTCCTGTTGAAAGATAGCGCTGTGTGAACAGAAGACTTTCTGAAGATATGGGTGCAGATGGTCAACTAACAGGTCCCTGTAGCGTTCACTACTCAAGGATTGTGGTATGGTGACCAACAGTCCTATGCGAGGGCAGGAGAACACTCCCCAGACCATGACACCACAATCACTGGCCTGTTGATCCCTAATGGTGCATTGTTGGGATACAGTTTCATGCTGTTTATGCCAGATGCAGACCCAGCCACCCACATGGTTCAGCAGAAAACGGGACTCATCACTCAAGACAACCTTCTGCCATGTGTACAAGGTCCATTTAAGGATTGTGGTGCACTCTTGTCGGTCTTCGGCTATTGAACTCCACTTCAAAAATGGTGCCAGATTTGCCAACTAATGCTCGCTCTGTCGGATGTCTGTCCATTGTTCAACCAGCCTTGGTGCACTCTTGATACTGTGGTTCAGGAATAGTCAACAAGTGCAACAGTTTCAGAAATACTGGCACCACACCTCTGGGCACCAAAAAACCGCCTGCGGTCAAAGACATTCAAGAAATATTTACCCATATCTGCCATCACGTGGTACCGAGTTACTGATCACAAGATGTTACATGCCAGCTGTTCCTAATACAGTGATCATTCACTGTATAAAACAGTCCTCTAGGCACTAATTTTCTGATGAGCCTGTGATAGATTGGTTATACACAGTAGCCAATCAGAGGAGACAAAGTTGCAGGGGCTTGGACAGAACAGCAGCCTCAACCAATGATTGGACAGCAGGTGTGTCACAGACTACCACAGACTCCTGTAGACACTGTAGATGAATCACAGTCAAAGATTTTAACTATGTCCTAATGTCAGCCAAAGGGGAAGAACTGAGAAAAATAAATAGTAGGTAATCATGCCCTGTGGGTACTGAGTCACATATCATTTTTGAGGTCAAGACGGGACAGTTACTTTAAGTTGAAATACTCTGAGTCACATATCAAAAATATTACAAGCCCAGAAAGCAGCGTAATCTGCGAATTTACAGAAGATAGTGCAAAGTCAGATTCTACACTCCACGTCGTAGAACCACATGTACCCCACATGTATTATCAAAGAGGTGCACAATGAATATCACAGTCCACCAGTTTGTCCTAATTCATCTAATTATTGTAGAGGGCAGCTAGGGTCTGACAGGTCATGTATCTCCGATGCTGCCTACCAGGAAGTCTTTAGCCTCCTTAAGTCTAAGTATTTAGATATAGGACCAAGGCAGCGAACTGAATCAGAGCCCCAGGTGAAAGAAGGCCTAGTTATGACAGTTCACATATGTGATTAGGGTGTATGAATGGGGGGTTACTTCCAAGTAGCCGGGTGAGAACATTGCCCTTCCCTGGCTGCAATGGGCAGCATTTTGATAAATATAACATACATCTGTGCATTTTGAGAATGGGTTCACTTTTTTGTCACAGGAAGGAAAAAGACTTAAAGTACCCCTAGGACACTTAGGGCTCATTTACCGAGCCGTGTTGTGTCCATGTATTCCTTTGGGTGTGGAGTTTGTATTGAGCGTGAACGAGAGCCGGTTCCACTCCATAAAAGACAGGTGCTAGCTGTCTTTGTCACTTGACATCTGCCACAACAGCTTATCACGGCTGTTTACCATTGAAATTCACAGTTCAGAGTTCGAGGGTAACAAACGGCCCCCTCGTGATGAGATCGTGAGGTGTCATTCAGTTATCATGGCAGTTCAGGGCTTATTAGGATGGGCCTGTAGTCTGTCCTAATAGAATGCCAGCAGAAATATCATATACTGCAATACTGAAGTATTGCAGTATATGGTATGAGTGATCAAATGATCACAAGTTCCAATCCCCAATGGGAACTAAAAAAAAATAAAGTGGAAAAAATGTTTTTATTGTAAAAACTAAAGGATACTACAAGTAAATAAAACAAACTTTACCCATAATTATAATTTAAAAAATCAAAGCCAGAAAAAAAGCAGTACTGGCGCATCTGTAAATCTCTGATCTATCAAAATAACACATTATTTATCCTACATGGAGAACGCAGTCATAAAAAATAAAAAACACAATGCCAGAATTGCATTTTTTTGGTCACCCTGCCTCCAAGAAAACAAATTAATAAAAAGTGATCAAAAAGTCATAGGTGCCCTAAAATGGTACCCTTACAAAACACAGATCATCCCACAAAAATGAGCCATCCCAGAGCACCATCAATGGAAAGATGAGAAAGATATGGGGCAGAAAATTTTTTTTTTTTCTAAAAAGATATTTCATTTTTTTAAGTAGCACAGCAAAAAAAATAAATGCGGTATTAGGATAATTGTATTTAAAAGATATCATGTCATTTTTGCCAGAGTGTGTACACTATAAAAACAAGACACCCCCCCCCCCTAAAGATGGCGGGATTGCATTTTTTTGCATTTCTCTCCACTTAGAATTTTCTTGAGTTTGGGTACATTATAGGGTACAATAAATAGTTCTATTGAAAAATACAACTCGTCCCGCAAAAAACACAGACAGCTAAGGGGTTAAAGGGGTTGTCTAGTTTTAAGCTATTGATGGCCTTTCCTCAGGATAAGCCATCAGTAATAGATCCGACACTTGAGACCCCCTTTGATCAGCTGTCTTCCAGGCCAATGTGCTGGTGCACACAGCTGATTTCTGCAGAAAGCAAACAGCTCCAGTCACTCTGTAGTGGCCAAGCTTGGTATTACAGGCTATTTACTTTAATGGGAACATTGTCTGTAATACCACGCCTGGCCATGGCAGTGGTAATGCAGCTGTCTGCTTCCTGCACAAATCAACTCCCCATGAACAGTCAATCAGTGGTTATTCCAGGGAATGGATCATGCTGATCTGCTTTTGATACCCTATTGTGTGGCTATCAATAACTTACTCCCGAACAATCCCTTTAAGTAAATCCATAAAACATACCTGACCCACTGCTTGTGTGTTCCAAACTACAGTCGCTCATGCACCATCTTTAATGCCCTACGTTATGTGAGAGATGCAGTATTTAGCTATAGCAGGAATAGACATGGGGTAGGGGTTACATCATTTTCAGCTTCACCCAAAATAACTCGTTAAGCTTGATAATTATGTGAACCCTTTAAGCAGTAAGTGGAACGGACACCTCAAAACTTGTAAAGTTTTGCTAGTAACAAGTTGCTGATGGTTGGGGGATGGCGAATAATTTGGTGGATTGTTTTCCACAGGAAGAAGAAGAAGAAGTGGTTTTTGACTTCAACGACATGAAGTCTCGGAGCTAATGAGGATCTGTCCCCATGTGAACCCGGTTCTGTGTTTACAGCTTGGCAGGCGCTGAGGATGTTGTATGAATTTGATATCACTTTATAATTTCCCATACATGGAGCGCGGCTAATACGGGCGCTGCCAGGAAGGAATCTTAGCATTGTACCCGCTGCAAAATGGAATCGGAAACTCGTACAGTCGGACACGGGGAATGTGACGCGGAAAAACAGCGGAGCGCTCTGTCCCGGGCAACGTAACATGTTACTTCAAGGCATGGTTCCCTGCCGAGGAAGCCGCTTCTGCTAATCCTTCTTCCCAGGAGACATCGGTGCTAATCATCTGCTGCAGTGGATTAAGGTCAAATCATTGACACTGAAGAGGCATTGTATCATTATACTTTGATGTATAACAATTACATGGCCGTTACGTCTTGGAGCAGCCGTGGTCAGGAGCGTAACTAAAGGCTCAGGGGCCCTGATGCAATAGGTGAGCTGCCCCCCCCCCCCTCTATCTGTATCTGTACCCGTACCCATACCTAAACCATGCTGCTGACAGAGGCATAACTTGAAGCTTCTGGGCCCCAATGCAAAACCTGTAACAGGGACCCCAACTATAATGCTTTATTCATAGTACTGGGCTCCCTATATGGAGAAGAGAGGCCTTATGGGGGCACTAAGGCTTCTGGGCCTGGGTGCAATCGCATCCCCTGCACCCTCTATAGTTACGCCCCTGGCCGTGGTCATACCACATGACGTAAAAGGGTCACAACAGTGATAAAAGTCTGATTGGTGGGGGTCTCACCGCTCATACTCCCATCGAGTCCCAAGAACGCGGGTCTCTTGTCCTCTCTTCCTACCATTGTGAACAGACCTGCAGTGACGTCACACCAAATGGCCGTGCATGCGCATGGTGCTCCATTCATTGCAATAGGGTTGATGTTCGGTGAGCCCCAGTAAAAGGAACGCAGTGGTGCTGCGCTACGGATGGTGATAAAAGACTGCTGTCAGACAACCCCTTTAAGTACAAGAAATTCTGTGAATTGCAAAAAGTTTCCATTTCTGCAACTTGTGAACCTCCTGTTGCTAAGGCCTTCGGCCTAAGCACTACAACCCTACTCATTTGCAGAATCACCTTGACCACCCTCAGCTGCATGCAAAACACTCATGACTTTTTCAAAGTGCAGTCCCTGTAAGCACAGTTAACATCCCCAATCTCTGATTGGGACGCTGCTTCTTTAAGAGTGCCCCTTTAACTCACCATACCATTTAACTTAAAGCAACCTTCCGGTCCCAGGACAAAATTCTATGCAGGGACTGGAGAATGGAGTCACATTACCTGCCATCCATCGCCTACGCCGTTGTCCTTGAATCTGACAGTTCACAGGACCTGTTTACAGTCTTAAAAGATGGTCGCCACAATCTTCTAGATTCTAGAGCTGTTTAAGCTCTTTGTTTTATTAATTTGCTTAAGGACATAAGATGTTAATGTGAAGTCTGTATCTTTAAGAGCGGGATGGCCGATACTCCAGGTATGGCTGTTTCCTGGGGCACGAAACCCTGGACTAGAAACCAGAAAGGGGGCGGTATGCTGGCACCGGGTTGGAGTGAGCCTCCTGCTGTAACAGGCCTAGTTGCCCAATGGGCATGGAAAAGACGGCAAGCTGCTGTGCAATATTCCCCTATGGGCAGGGAAGAGGGCAGTGCAAGTGCATTACTGCAAGATTAGCAGGATAGCCACCTCCCTGCGTATCGCCCACCACCTGTCCCTGTATCACTGAAAAGAGGCCTACATTCTAACCGGAGCACCACAGCCTATAGTAACTATTGAGGACTGAGTTAGACTCGAAAACCGGGCAACTGAGCGGACTGGTACTATCATGAATATAGAAACTGGTAATTTGCCTCAATGAAGGAGGACTTTGCTTCGCTCTTCTGATGTTACCCAGTTTACAGGAAATCTGTTAGTAGAACTATTGTGTCGTTAACCTGTTTTACAGTTAATCCTTTGCGATCCAATTTTGGATTCAGGGTTTCCTAGGGGGTTTTCTCTTTCTGCCATTATACAATGGCGCCATCTGCTGGCTAGAGCCAGTACTGCGGTATGGGACATGCTGGAGAGGCCCCCGACAACAGAGTGGCCAGTAATCTATAGTAGGAACACCCTGCTGGACGTCTTCCGACATCACAGCTCTATAGCCTTCAATCAGAATGTCTTTAGACGTCAGACAGTGGATTGGAAAGAGTTAAAATTACATCCAGAAGATGGTCAGTTACTTGCCATTTGCTTTCAATTAACTGTTTTTGAGCATCAAAGATATCCAGCATTACTACCTATCCAAGGTAACTCTGATACGCGGCCACGTCTTGGGTCTATTACCATAAGCATGCATCGAAATAGAGAATGGAGCGGGAGTAGCCAGAAACCGGGTCTTCTTTCTTAGATGCCAACACATGAGGACATGGCCACTATGACTGCTATGATGGCCCAGTCACTGACTCAAACCAAGGTGAGCCCCCAGCAGCTTCCAGATCCGAACTTGATCATTTCATCAGCTCAGCTCCCTCTGGTCGATAGGGATCAACCCCAACCTGAGCCCTGGTCATCCTGACACATTGGTAGTGTGTTAGACTACCGATGCACTACACCTGCCTTGGATGATCTTCTGTGCACTAGAGCTGCTCTCTGATTGGCCAATGCTACTCATATGATCAGCGCCAGCCAATCTAAGAACAGTATGAAGTGCCTCAGATTGCCGATGCAAAATGTGTATTAGATAGTTAGAAGCTTGCAGCAGCCATCTTCAAAGACCAGTAACTGGACTCAGGAACTGTTAATTGTGAGGGACAACAGCACATAGGATGGACGGCAGGTAATATAACGTTCTCCTTCAATCCCAAGACAACCTTTTGGCCCAGAACTGGATGGTTGCTTTAATGGCAACGTGAGTATTTTCAGTCCTTTTTCAGGTTCCACTTGTGCAATTTTTCATTGGCAGGAGAATAACCCGCAGACACGATCCCGTCTTCTTCCACTTACAGCCTACACTCACTTTCCCAGTCGGAAACGTCTTTGCCCAGGTTGTAGGTAACCGGTCCCTTCATTAAAATTGTTGGGGCAGATATCAGGCTCCTATCAGTATATAGCCACCAACTTCCATGTAACAATTCTCTCAATTCCCCAACCTCTTTGGGGGATTTACCGTCTGTGAATGACACCTCTGATGCTTCTCTCTTCAGGACTCATGTCTAAAAACTGCTGTCTCTCCTAATGGCCAGACTGAGTCTACTCACTCCCTGGCCTCTCCTCCACGGCCACCCAACATGCTTCTCGATGGCTGTCTAGGCCCAGACCTCTGCCCAATCTCACAGCAGGCCTCACTGCACACCTCAAATCCCAACGACAGGCATTTGGCGGCGGCGCGTGCCTACGACTGTAGTGTTGACCATCACTCTACTCAACTTCTTTTTAAGACAGTTCTGAAAAACTGAGAGGTAGCACATCTGCTCTTTAAGCGACAAATCAATAGTAAACTTCTCCAAATTGTTTTTCTCTCAAAAAAAAGGAGCAACTGATGCGGAATAATAAATGCACCCAGCAACTTTTCTTACCTAAGGGTACAAGAACACGGCCTTTTTAACCCTTTCCAATCCTAAAGACATTTTGATTGAAGGCTGTACAGCTTCCAATGTCAGAACACGTCCGTCAGGGTATTCTTACTGTATATTACTGGTTACTCCATTGTCAGGGGCCTCTCTGGCAGGTCACATACCGCAGTATTGGCTCTAGCCAGCAGATGGTGCCATTGTAAAATGGCTGAAAGAGAAAGGCCCCCTAGGAAACTGTGAATCCAAAATTGGATTGCAAAGGGTTAAACTTCCGATTTTTTTGGATCGAAAAAGCACCCATTCATTTAAAAGTCTGTATGCACATTGGCTGTTTTTTACTCGGACACAGAGTCCACGTAAAAGAAATCCCAGCATGTTCTATTTTTGGACGATTATTCAACAAAACTAGCACATGTCAATGCGGCATCTCCCGCACACGGACAGCACACGGACAGCACACGGACATGGGCATGTACCATTACAGTGACAGCCATATTGCCCCTATGAGATTCAGTGCGCCGCATTCAAACCAACCACAATGCCCGCATAAGAGCCAAGCACGGTGCCAGTGACATAAGTTTCTATGTACTTCCTCCATGTCCTGATGTCACTCTGTTCTTGGCCAACAGGAAATCAAAGGAACACATGTAGAAGTAAATACGAGTAAACAGACATAACGTTGCTCACTCTTGTTTGTCTGATTTTCTGTAAGTTCCTGTAACTAACAGTCTCGTAAAAATCTTTGAGAGAACATAGGGTTCACTTCCTGCTGATCTGCTCCATTTTTTTGGCAAGAGACCAAATGAGGGTTATGGGGCTTAGCCAAGGGTTGGGGTTTAGCAATCTCTTTGACCTACTCTAGACAGGGATGAATAAGCATCTGTACATGGTAGGCCTGGAGACCTTTGTTAGGCCCCTAGCCGCCATGATGATCCATTGGTACCTTGTGATCATACAGCTCGGGTCCTCCATTAACTGCTTAGATGCCGCGCTCAGCATTGACCGCTGGAGTTCAATGACCAGGATCAGAGTTGTCTCCTTTCCTGGCCATTAGTGTGGGCAGTCAGCTATATATTACAGCACAAGTGACGGTGCAGCCACAGCTCCAGAGCCCTCGCCATCACTGTAATAGCATGACGACTTGTGGTAAGGGGTGTTAAAAACACAAAATCTAATACATAAAAATACAATAAATGTAATACATTCAGTACTGTGCAAAAGTTTTAGGCAGGTGTGGAAAAAATGCTGTAAAGTAAGAACACTTTCAAATATAGAAGTGTAAATAGTTTATTTTTGGCCATTAACAAAATGCAAAGTGACTGAACAGAAGAGAAATCTGAATGCCATCAATATTTGGTGTGACCGTCCTTTACCTTCACAACAGTATCAATTGCCATAGGTACACATGCACACGGTCAGTGATTTCGTAGGATTATAGTCAGGTGTATGATTAATTAGTTACACCAAAGAAGTAATAATTAATGATCATTATTTTTATATGTAGGTTGAAACGCAGGCATTATCTGAAACAGAAACAGCTGTGTAGGAGGCTTAACATTGGGTGAGGAATAGCCAAACTCTGCTATAAAGGTGAGGTTGTGGAAGACAGTTTCAAGCCGCAAGTCATACACCATAGTAGAAACTGAGCACAGCAACAAGACACAAGGAAGTTATACTGCATCAGCAAGGTATCGCCAAAGAAAAGATATCGCAGTAGAGTGAGATTCAAGATGTGCTGTGCAAGCTCATTTGAAGAGGCACAAAGAAACAGGCAATGTTGAGGACCATAGACACAGTGGTCGGCCAAGGAAACTTAGTCCAAAAGATGAAAGACATGTCATGCTTACTTCCCTTCAAAACCTGAAAATGTCCAGCAGTGCCATCAGCTTAGAACTGGCAGAACCCAGTGGGACCCAGGTACACCCATCTACTGTCAGAGAAGTCTGTTGAGAAGAGGTTTTCATGGAAGAATTGCCAGACCTTCAACATAGATACAAGGCCAAGCAACTATGCACAAAAACATAGGAACTGGTGTACAGAAAAATGGCAGCACGTACTGTGGACTGATGAGTCAAAATGTAATATGTTTGGCTGTAACAAAAGCTTGTTTGTTTGCCCAAGTGCTGGGGAGCAGTACAATAATGAGTGTCTGCAGGCAGCAGTAAAGTATGGTGGAGAGCGGTACATTAATGAGTGTCTGCAGGCAGCAGTGAAGCATGGTGGAGAGCAGTACAATAATGAGTCTGCAGGCAGCAGTGAAGCATGGTGGAGAGCGGTATAATAATGAGTGTCTGCAGGCAGCAGTGAAACAGTGGAGAGTGGTACAATAATGAGTGTCTGCAGGCAGCAGTGAAGCATGGTGGAGAGCGGTGCAATAATGAGTGTCTGCAGGCAGCAGTGAAGCATGGTGGAGAGCGGTACAATAATGAGTGTCTGCAGGCAGCAGTGAAGCATGGTGGAGAGCGGTACAATAATGAGTATCTGCAGGCAGCAGTGAAGCATGGTGGAGAGCGGTACAATAATGAGTCTGCAGGCAGCAGTGAAGCATGGTGGAGAGCGGTACAATAATGAGTGTCTGCAGGCAACAGTGAAGCATGGTGGAGAGCGGTACAATAATGAGTGTCTGCAGGCAGCAGTGAAGCATGGTAAAGAGTGGTACAATAGTAAGTGTCTGCAGGCAGCAGTGAAGCATGGTGGAGAGCGGTACAATAATGTGTCTGCAGGCAGCAGTGAAGCATGGTGAAGAGCGGTACAATAATGAGTGTTTGCAGCCAGCAGTGAAGCATGGTGGAGAGCGGTACAATAATGAGTGTCTGCAGGCAGCAGTGAAGCATGGTGGAGAGCGGTACAATAATGAGTGTCTGTAGGCAGCAGTGAAGCATGGTGGAGAGCGGTACAATAATGAGTCTGCAGGCAGCAGTGAAGCATGATGGAGGTTCCTTGCAAGTTTGGGACTACGTTTCAGCAAATGGAGTTGGGGATTTGCTCAGGATTAATGATGTCCTCAATGCTGAGAGATACAGATACTTATACATCATGTAATACCATCAGGGAGGCGTCTGATTGGCTCCAAATGTATTCTACAACAACCCCCAACATGCAGCCAATGTCATTAAGAACTATCTTCAGCGTAAAGAAGAACAGGGAGTCCTGGAAGCGATGATTTGGCCCCACAGAGCCCGGATCCCACCATCAGTCTGTCTGAATATTGATGTGATTTAGAGTTCTTCATTTTTCAGTTACTTTAAATTTTGTTAATTGACAAAAATAAACTATTAACCCTTCGATTATGGAAAACATTCTTACTTTGCAGCATTTTTTTTTCCACACCTGCCTAAAACTTCTGCACAGCTCTGTAGCTACGGTAGCTTGGACCGTAAAGCGATTCTGTCATCAGGTTCATGCTGCCGGAACCACGGACAGCATCAACTCCGGACAGCTATGTCCAATGCCGCTGTGTATGGTTTTTCTGAAATGCTGCGCTGTTTCAAAAAAAAACTAAAAACATACTTTTAAGTACGCAGAAACTCAATATACCTGCAAATAGAAAAAAAAAAACTTAAAGGGAGTTTCAGGTTTTCTATACATAAACCTTCTTCATTGTAGAAGGTAATGATATGTAAACATGGAATCTATTGTGTATCACATCCTCACAGATTTCAAGATCTCTTCTTGCTGTCAGTGAAAGGGAACAAGCAGAGATCTAATTGAAGTGCAAAGGCTATTGCAACATTGCCTAGAGTTTCCTCATACAACGATGATGCTTTGTATGATCGGACAACCATCAGAACACGATGCAATGGATCTGATATAAGTGATACCTGGACTACAGCCGCATCGATAATCCACTTCCGCCTTGTTCAGTGACCCGCAGTCGTTCACAGCCGTTCATCTCCGACTACGTCATTCTTGCCCCGTTCCGAAGGGAAACTGCGACAAATACAATTCATCCTCAAGATCCAAATCCAAACCCTTCAGCGAGCCGTTGCCAGGACCCGGCCGCGCTCCCCGGTCCTGTCGCTTGACATCATCCACATGAAGAGAGGAATCTGATTCTTTCTGAGTGGTCACTTTGAAATGGATTATGATGACCGCAAAGAGGATTACTGGGAGAGCCATCTGTAGGGGAGATAATTAGCTAATAGGGTTAGTGAGACCATTTCCTCCCTGTGTGCAGATTGATGTTACATAGGCTGTTCACATCTGAATACCGACTCTGTTATGGAAGCAGAAAAACGGAATCACCTGGACGAACGGATCCGTCTCATACCGGACTATAATGGGGTCCGGTCGGTTCCTGCACCTGTCCTGCACTTTAACCTAACAGAAAAGTCCTGCTTGCATGACTTGTTCATCCGGCATTGCTTGCCAGATCTGTGAACGAAGCTCAGACGCACATGTGAATAGAGCCTAACTTGCACGGCCGTGTTCTGCTTTATTAACCCTTTCCAATCCACTGTCTGATGTCTGAAAACATTCTGACTGAAGGCTGTACAGCTCCGATGTCGGAAGACGTCCGGCAGGGTATTCTTACTGTTGATTACTGGCCGCTCTGTTGTCGGGGGGCCTCTCCAGCATGTCCCATACTGCAGTATTAGCTGTAGCCAGCAGATGGCGCCATTGTATAATGGCAGAAGGAGAAAGCCCCTTAGGAAACCCTGAATCCAAAATTGGATTTCAAAGGTAGTTAATGTCCTGGATACAGTTTTATAATACTGTCCCTTCCAAAACCACCTCCGTGACTCAAGACAGTTAGCATACAGGACATGAGAGAATGAAAAGAAGTTTTCTCTATAATGCACTTTCTCCCGTTTCTTGCACACATGCTCATACAGTGTTTCACATGGAAGGTAGCGCTGTGTTGGAATTTTCCGCTTGCGGTGGAAAAAAATTCGCAGCTTGCTCTATTTTGAGACGGATTCCGTGCAAACAGCTTGAAGTCAATGGAAGCCATCCGACCCACGGCCCATCTGCAATCATCATTGCGGAAAGGTGTCGAGATCCGAGTCATTGCCTAGTGATGGCCGGCACATCCGCAGTACAGACTATGAAGACTGTGGACAGGTACGCGGGGTCACCGGCCGGAAACAGGGTCGGATTCCGGTGCGGGATCCCGTATGCCGAAACCGGTCCGGCCGTGTGCAGGCGGCCTAAGCTGTAATGAGAGCTGCCTGTGTATGGAGAAGTCGGGAGGGTTGGCTGTCCGTCAAACAATCGCCCTTCTGGTGGCTTTAGAAGGTGTACAGGCAGCTCTAGTTGTAGGAGAGGACACCGAGGGGAATGGGAACCAATGCAGCTCTACAACTCTGAACAAAACTTGCTCTTTTTCAGTTTTTGCCCCAGAACTACATGCTAAGTCCCTGATTGCTCCTAATGAAGGTCTAGCTGCTGGTGTGAGCGATGACGAGGATAATTGCTGTCACTTGTCTCCTTTCAGGTGAGGTATGTGATTTTGTGTAATCCTATAGCTATGCTGTCTCTAACCATTGTGCCCTGAATGGAGCAGATGATGGACCTGTGACGGCTTGTAGTGCTGACTCAGCAAAGAGAAGACACTATTATGTGATCTGTCAGAAGAGGCCGAGGTATAACTGCAGGCAGAGCAGACGGCTCAGAGCTACTAGGAACCATCAAAAGACCAAAACCATAAATTGCCTTAATTCTGACATTTTCAATGCAGTCCCTACAGGGAAAAGCTTAGTAGCATGCTACGCCAAAGTTAATACGGTGACCTCTATTGTTTGCGAGTATGCTCACTTACACTGAATGCTCACCCTGCATTTCTTAGGTCTAATGTTCTGTGCTGATTAACTATCTGTATTTTTGATGGACACAGAGCTAATTCTGCTTCCACTAGGGGGAGCTCAAGAGCTTACCGCATACAGGGTTATTATTGAGTTCAATCTACAAATAGTATGCATTAGTCTCCTGAGCTCCCTCTAGTGGTGGCTGCAGGTAGTGAGAATGTTATAATTTCAAATGAATTAAGATGCACAACTTAAAATCTGCAGCACACTTAGCTCACTATCATAAAACCACACATATTTACCTGCACAATGCAAGCAAGATGTGATAATGGAGCTGCACTGCATTACTACCACTACAGGCTGCCATACACATTAGACTTTTGTTATCTCAACCTGCCGAACCCCCTAAAGTGCCTAATCTAAAGTAGTCTGGGAAACACCCCCTGCCTTATCATCACCCAGATTACATCAGATTAGACACTGTAGCTAGACTATAGTCGCAGATCACAGCTCTGTCCTGATGGGGTTGAAGTAAAAAACAGCCAAGGAGCAAGATTTGGGGAAAATTAAATAGTTGGTAATGATCCCCATGTAGCTACTGCTTTACGGCTCTTTCATAAGAGCGCATAAGCGCTGCATTTTTATGGCCAACCGATATATGCAACCATCTGAGCCATTGGTTTCAAATGCATCAGTTATGGTGTGTAAATACGTCGAACCTTGAAAATTGGAACATACATGACCAAATGAAACAGCCAAGAAAACGTAAAAATGCATACGGATGTGTAAAAAGAGCCCGTAGGCTTCATTCACACTAGCGCATAAGCGGCGTCGTTTTAAAGGTTGACCAATATATGCAACCATCTGTAACATTGGTTTCCAATGCATTGAATCACACGGGCAAATATACAGCGTGTAAATATGTTGCACCGTTAAAAATGGACCATAAACGACCAAAATACAACCGATGTATGTACGTTGGCTAAAAAGACAGTTCTGGAACTAATCTTTTGCCCAATATACGGCGGCGGCTCCCATAGACTCATAGGATGATAGAGTTGAAAGGAACCTCCAACCCCCTGCTCAGTGCAGGATTTACTAAATCATCCCAGCAAATATTTGTCCTGCCTTTGTTTGAACACTTCCATTGAAGGTGAACTCCCCACCTCCCGTGGTAATCTGTTCCACTCATTGATCCCCTCACTGTCTAATATCTAATTTGTGTCTCCTCCCTTTCAGTTTCATCCCATTGCTTCTAGTCTTTCCTTGTACAGATGAGAATAGGGCTGATCCCTCTGCAGTGTGACAGCCCTTCAGATATTTGTAGACCGCTATTAAGTCTCCTCTCAGCCTTCTTTTTGGAAAGCTAAACATTACCAGATCCTTTAACCATTCCCCATAGGACAGGATTTGCAGACTGCTCACTATCTTGGTTACTTACTCCAGTTTGTCCATGCCTTTTTTAAAGTGGGGTGCCCAGAACTGGACACAGTATTCCAGATGAGGTCTGACTAAGGAAGAGTAGAGGGGGATAATTACCTCACATGATCTAGACTCTATGCTTCTCCTAATACATCCCAGAATTGTGTTTGCCTTTGTGGCAGCTGCATCACATTGTTGTCTCATGTTCAGTGTATGATCTTTTAGTATACCCAAGTATTTTTCACATGTGCTGCTGCTTAACCCAATTCCTCACATTTTTTATGTGCTTTTTCCATTTTTCTTGCCCAGATGTAGGACTTTGCATTTCTCCTTGTTAAATACCATTCTGTTAGTCGCTCACCACTGTTCAAGCTTTTCTAGATCTTTTTGAATACTCTCTCTTCCCTGGTGTTAGCTATCCCTCCTAGCATTGTGTCATCGGCAAATTTGATCATGATACATTCTTCCACTTGGATATGCAGCCATTTATGGCCTCTCTTTGAGTACAATCACTGAGCCAGTTGTGAATCCACCTAATAGTTGCCTTGTCAATACCATATTTGGTCATTTTTTCAACAAGTATGCGATGAGATACTTTGTCAAATGCTTTACTAAAGACAAGATAAACTATATGCACCGCATATTCCTGATCAACCCAGTCGGTGATTCTATCATAGATGGACATTAGATTAGTCTGGCATGACCTGTTTGTTAAAAAAACCCATGCTGGCTCTGGTTAATTACTCCATTTTCATCCAAGTACTTGCATACATGCTGTTTAATAATTTGTTTAAAGATCTTTCCCGGTATAGAAGTCAGGCTCACAGGCCTGTAGTTTCCTGGATCCATCTTCTTCCTTTTTAAAGGGACATTTACCCTTTTCCAGTCTTCTGGGACTTCTCCTGTTCTCCAAGAATTTTCAAAGATTATGATGAGTGGTTCAGCAATTTCCTCTGCTGCTTCCTTTAGAATCCTAGGATTTAAATCATCTGGATCTTGAGACTTGAATTCATTTGTTAGCTATGTGTTCCCTCAATATCTCTCTGCTTACAGATAGCGTGCATTCTTTTATTCCCCCACAGGGAAGATCAGTTAATGTTACATCTACTTTCTAAGAGAAAACAGATACAAAATAGGAATTTAAAAGTTCGGCCTTCACAACATCATTCTTAACCAATTCACCATTTTCTTCCTATAAGCATCCAATAGCATCTTTGACCTTTCTTTTGTATTTGACATACCCCCAAAATCCTTTATTATTGCTTTTGGCCTCTGTTGCAAGCCTCAATTCATTATAAGCTTTAGCTTTTCTGACACTTGCCCTACAGTTGCTGCAGACCCCATTATATTCTTCTTTAGATATGCCCCCCCCCCCTTCCCATTTGATAAAACTATTTTTCATCCTTTTTAACATGTTTGCAAGTTATGTTTAAATGCTTTCCATTCTTCCTTTTTTTGGGGATTGTTAACGATTATGGTTTGAGAATCTCATGTCACAATATTTCCCAACCTTCTTGGACGTTTCTGTCTTTAAGAACATCCAGCCATTGGATTCTTTCTACCCTTTTTCTGAGTTCATTAAAATCTGCCTTTCTGAAATCCAACCTTGAGGTCTGAGTTTTCTCAGGTCCTTCTCCCCTTTTTATCCAAAATTCAAGGATATCATGATCACTGCCTCCTAAGGTCCCAGCCACCCTTACCTCCTCAGCCATTCCCTCCCTGTTGGTAAGAATTAGGTACAACATAGCAGATCCCCTTGTTCTCTCTTCAATCTTTTGGAAGATAAAGTTGTCAGCAAGAGCGGATAAGAATTTGTTGGCTCCATTACTTTTACCTGGGATAGATTCCCAACAAATGTCTGGATGGGTAAAATCTCCCATGATCACTATGTGATGCGTTTTTGAGAGCCTGGCCATCTGATGTAGAAAGAGTTCCTCCATATCTTCTGCTTGTGCAGGTGGCCTATAGTAAATGCCTACAATGGTGTCCTTTCTGTTGTTCTCTTCTTGTATTCTTACCCAAACAGTTTTTATAGAACTCCCAGCTCTGAAGCTTGAATCTCTGTGGAGATGAATGTTTTCCTAACATACAATGTAACACCTCCTCCCCTTTTATTAGGTCTGATTCTTATAAACAAGTTGTATCTTCCAAGCCTTGTATTCCAATCATGCGTATCATTCCACCATGTTTCCGTGATGCCTATGACATCATATTTCTGTGTTAGGAACTCCAATTCTCCTTGTTTGTTTCCCATGCTCTGTGCATTTGTGTAAAAACATGTTAGTTTGTGATCGGTGTCTCTTGCTCCTCTACTTTCCTTCAGAATTTTTTGTCTTTGTTCTTTCTTTCTACTTCTAATAACGAGGTTCTCAAATATCTTGATTAGCTGTATATTTTTTACCTGGCCTTTCACTTCCCTTCCCATATTGTTCTAGTTTAAACTAGCTTAGACTCCAATGGGAGCTGGAAAATAAAAGGGAGGGGGAAGAGGTTTAGCAGTGTCCAACGCTGCAAAAAGCTTACAGGTACCTCTAGATAGGCATTGGAAGGCACCCCAAGGATTTTGGCAGAGCGAGTGTTTTCCTGGGGTGCGACGTATTTTTTTTGCTAAAAACATCGCTCCTGGTTGTTTGAATGGGCGAGAAAATGCTGGCTGTGATCGTGGAAAAACGGACGTCCATGCAATTTTACGGTGCGGCTGAGAGAGCGCAAAAATTCATACACTCACGGGATTTTCCTATTATGTAAAATTGCTCTGCAGTCACTCTGTACTTCCTGGGTGCTGCTGATCAGGACATGTGACTACTGCAGCCAATCACTGACCACAGCAGTAACCTTCTATAGCCAGTGATTGGATGAAGCAGTCACATGTTCTGGTCAGCAGCAACCAGAAAGTATAGAGTGACTGTAGAGCAATTTTAGGTAATAGTGAAAACCCTTTTGAGGTCCTTTTACAGAGGCTGACTGTCAGGCCTGAATGTTCCTAAGAATGCTCATTCACCCATCAAGCAGCCACTGTATAAGGACGAACAATCGCCTGACATTCAAGAAAATACTCTTGTTTCGGTGAGCAATAAAGTGCTCGCTGGTCACCGCTGCTCAGGCTGTGAACCTGGCCTGTACGCAGAGTAGGGGTGAAGTCTAGGGTTACATACTGACTATAGCAGCGGTGGCCACCGGCGTACCGGAGCTGTGGATTGAGTGAAATACTTGTTGCGTTGTTGAACAGTCGGCGGTCTAGGGATACTACCGTGTTTCCCCGAAAATAAGACAGTGTCTTATATTAGTTTTTGTTTAAAAATGTTTAACGTTTTTACATGTATAGCTGCCTGGACACTATTTAAATTGACTTTTTAAATTAACTGTTAGAAGGGCTTAATTTTGGAGTAAGGCTTATATTTCAAGCATCCTCAAAAAGCCTGAAAAATCATTTTGCATCCTCAAAAATTCTGGACTCATGCTAGGTCTTATTTTCAGGGTATGTCTTCTTTTCAGGGAAACAGGGTATTACTACTAATGCAACTATGGGGAACACTATTACTACTGGGGTCACTACTACAACAGGGACCACTAACAGGGTGCTATTACTACTGGGACCACTATTGGGGTCACTATTATAACTAGGGCTACTGTGGGGGCACTATTACTACTGCCACCACTATGGGCACCACTGTTACTACTAAGGTCACTATTTGGATCACTATTACTTCCGGGGTTCCTATGGGAAACACTTTATACTGGGACCACTAACAGGGGAACTATTAATACTGGAACCTATATGGCGGACACTGTTACTACTGGGACCACTAACAGGGATGCTATTACATTGTTTCCACCATGGGGGTCATTTATAGTATTGGAGCCCCTAAATGGGGCACTATTACTACTGGAGCCCCTAATGGGGTCACTGTTTCTACTGGGGTCATTATTACCACTGGGCATTAACAGGGTCACTATAACTACTGAGGCCATTAAGGGAGTCACTATTAAAGCTACTAAGGGAGACACTTGATATTGGGGCCGCTATTGAGGACACTGTACTCGTTGCTTCAGCCAAGTCTCAGTGGTTTACATATGTGTTGGGTGTCTTGTGTATTGGTGCTTTCGGTTGCCTCAGACAGCATAAAGATTTGGGGCACCCCTGGAAAACGACGAGATGTTTAGCCGATCAGTGACTGCTTTAGGGGGACAATTACTACCCCTGTTTTCCCAAAAATAAGACAGGGTCTTATATTAATTTTTGCTCCAAAATATTTAGCTTTTTTACATATACAGCTGCCTGGGCACTATTTACATTTTTATTAACTGTATCTAGGGCTTAATTTTGCAGTAGGGTTTATAGTTCAAGCATCCTCAAACATCCAGAAAAATCGTGCTAGGGCTTATTTTCAGGGTAGGTCTTATTTTCAGGGAAACAGGTTATTAGTTGAGCTGTAACAATCTGTGTCTATGTTACCACTTGTAACATTTCTCTTTGCATGTGCAGGTACACATGTGACACACGTATCTCCTGAAGACTGATTCATATTCTTTGTTTTATTATTTTCTTTGATTTGGATTTTCATTTCCTGGCTAAGGAAGCGGCAGGTTTATATGTTTTAGTGGTGATACAATGAGCAGCGTATAACAAAACGAACTGGGAGTCAAAACAATGTTGCTGTCCATGGAAAACAATAAAATAGCAACATGCGAGCCGCCAACCTGTGCTGTCCGGCTCTGTGTGCGTTTTGTCTGTCCTACTGGCCTTCCATAGAATGAGGCATGGAAGCTCGGGACTTATAACCGTATTTGGGGTTTATATTATATGTGTAGTGGTCTGAAGTATATATATCTGCCCCCCCCCCCCCATATCTGTTCATATAAGTGTCCCTAAGGCTGGGTTCACACGGGACGGATTTGCTGCGGAAATTCCGTGCGGAATTTTGCCGCGGCAAATCCGCATGCGGCCGCTAATCTTGGGATTAGCCAGCCATGTGGACGAGATTTCTCAGACGCCGCTGCAGCGCGGATTTGCCGACCGCAGCATGTCCATTTTTTTCTTTTTTCTCTCCCATAGAGAAGAGCGCAGCCGCAGTGGAAGAGCAAGCGGCCGGCCCACTTCAAAGCCGCTGCGGGTTTTGCTGCAGCGGTTCTCCCAGCGAAAATCTTGCGGTTTTTCGCTGCGGCCAAACCGCGAGATTTTCGCCGAGAACCCGCCCTGTGAGAACCCAGCCTAAGGGCTCACACCCACTTGCACTTTTCTAACTCTGCGATATCGCTGCGTTTCCTTTAACACGATTATCAATGGGACTCTTCAATGTTAAAAACGCATTGCAAGTTTGTGCTTTGCGATTTTTGTGCAATGCGTTTTTAGCATCAGAAAGTCCCATTGACGATCGCGTTTAAAAAAACGCAGCGATATCACAGCGTTAAAAAAACCGCAAGTGGGTGTGAGCCCTAAATGTTTCTCATGTCTTTAATGTGGATGCACTGGGCAATTGTCTTGTCAGTGATATATGTGTATTGCACAGCTGCAGCATATAAGAGGTTAATATCTGGGTATGTCTGGAAAATGTAGCAATTTGTGTGTATCCAATGTTGTCATGTAAGCATGAAAGATATATGTGTTTGCAAGGTGTGCAGATGGGTTGTTGGAGTCTGAAGTCTTTGCCAAGCAGTCAGTCAGTGTAGTCAGCCCATCAGACAGCGAGTGAGCCTGCAAGTCTACATGTGGGCAGGAGATATCCCCACCTAGGTTTATCCAATATGGAAGAGCAATATGTCCATCTACTTTAAATAGAAAATACCCCGTCTTATCCCCAGTTGGCATAGAGTTAATAAGCTACCATGGAAGGATTGAGAGAGTGCCATAATAGACAACTAAACAGTGAGTGTTGGCCGGTAGAGAGAGTGAGAGAAGTCGCCTGGGAGAGTGATCCTACAGATAACCAGGACTGTGTGTATCAAGATACCCTGAGTTGCCTCCATGCCTCCTCACAAATAGAAGTTGTCTTAATGCCAATCCTTCATGTCAAGGACTGTTGTGTATTATCCCTGCTGGATGTTCCAGTAAAGAAAGGCTTTACCAACCGTTCCCGGTTTAGTCTATTTACAGTACAGCCCTGTGTGTGTGGACTATTTATTGCACCATCGTCGGAGTTCACCACAGTATATAGAACGATGGCGTCACCCGTGACAAATACTGAAACATCATCACTACAGAGTTTTATACTGGTAACCGCATCACTAACGTTGCCTGGAGAGGCCTGCCAGGGCCTTGGTAAAGGGTGGCACGCATCCCGCAGGGGAGGAGATGGTAGTGCCACCGTGACATCCCTAAGAGCTACCCCACCATCTCCTCAGCTGTAGGTCCTGCGCCTCGGTCACTGCATATATATCAGGTATACATAGCCCATAGTATTCCATAGGTGTAACCATATGCCTCCATTTTTTCATGGAGGCACACTTGACTCTCAACACTTTAGGATGACTTGTCATAGTTTGTTTGACATTTCAATTGCTTTATAAAGGCTTTTGTTGTGTTAAAGGGGCTGTCCAAGATAAAAATTCAAAAAAAAAAAATGGGTCCCCCGCATTGAAAAAAAATACTGAGCTCCTACTCACTTCTCCCCACTCCCTGCTGTTTCCCCGTTGCCACTACGCTGTGTCTCCTCACTGACGTGTGGTCTACAGGGTGCAGCACCCTGCGTATGGGACGTCGCATTACACAAATTATATAAAACAAGGACATCAAACCATGTTTCTCCAAAAATAAGGCACTGTCTTATATTTTTGCCCTAAAAGAGGCACAGTGACTTATTTTCAGGTGGTGTCTTAATACTTACCTCATAGGCGCCGTCCTGGTCCCTCTTGCTGCTCTCCCAGGTACAGTCTTCCATGTCATCCTCAGCAGTGACAGAGCATTCTCTTCCTGGTAACATGGGTTGAATAACCTGCCTCCAGCAAGAGATTTCTGTGATTGTCTCAGGACTGCGGTCTCAGCCAATCACAGTCGGCTCTTAATGACCCAATCACAGCCAATCAATGGATGACATCACTGGAGAGCAGCAAGAGGGACCAGGATGGTGCCTAAGAGGTGAGTATTATTTTTTTTCATGTAGTGTAGCTAGGGCTTAATTTCAGGCAATGGTTTTTATTTCAAGCAGGGTAGGTCTTATTTTGGGGGAAACACGGTAGGACAGAAGAATTCGCAGAGTGGTGTCTCAGTATAGGAAAAATGCATACAGTGATGTCATAGTACAGGAATGATACAAAACAGTGACATCACAGTACATGAAAAATTATATAATAATAATCTTTATTTGTATAGCACCAACTTATTACGCAGCACTTAAAAATGAATACAGTGATGTCACAATACAGATATTATACAAAACAGTGACATCACAATGCAGGAAGAAGTCACACGAAAAAAGTCACCCTGTGACCTCACAGCATATAAAACAGGCATACAACCCCAATTCCAAAAATGTCGGGGCACTGTGTAAAATGTTAAGATAAAAAGAATACAATGATTGGGAAATCTCACATAACCGTATTTATCCACAATAGAACATAGAACACATATCAAAAGGGAGGGGGAAGGGAGGCATGCTCGGTAAGGTCAGTTACTCGAGCGAGCCTCACTCATCTCCAGTAACTGCCTTCTCCTCTGAGTGTGCTCGGGGGGGAAAGGGGGAGTGGTGGAGGAGAGCAGGGAGGGGGGAGAGTGAGAGTGATCTCTCTCTACCCTGCTACCCCCTGCCGTTCACCCCGCTTGGAGGAGAAGGCAGTTACTGGAGATGAGCGAGGCTCGCTCGAGTAACTGACCTTACCAAGCGTGCTCGCTCATCTCTAGTTACTAGAGATGAGCGAACACCAAAATGTTCGGGTGTTCGTTATTCGTAACGAACTTCCCGTGATGCTCGAGGGTTCGTTTCGAACAACGAACCCCATTGAAGTCAATGGGCGACCGGAACATTTTTGTATTTCGCCGATGCTCGCTAAGGTTTTCATGTGTGAAAATCTGGGCAATTCAGGAAAGTGATGGGAATGACACAGTGACGGATAGGGCAGGCGAGGGGCTACATGTTGGGCTGCATCTCAAGTTCACAGGTCCCACTATTAAGCCACAATAGCGGCAAGAGTGCCCCCCCCCCCCCCCCCCCCCACTGTCGGCATAAAGATCGTCCTCCTCTGGCACAGCTGTAACAGCTGTAGCAGAGAAGAACGATGTTTGCCCATTGAATTCAATGGAACCGGCAATTCAGCCGACTCCACTGAATGCAATGGGCTGCCGGCGATCGCAGGATGAATGGTCGGAAAGGGGTTAAATATATAACCCCTTTCCTGCAATTCATCCAGAAATGTGTTACACTAAAAATATATACCGGCGTATAAGGCGACGGGGCGTATAAGACGACCCCCCAACTGTCACCTTATACGCCGGCAATACAGTGGAGCAAAGAATAAAAAGCATTACTTACGTTTTTAGATGATCTGCGGCGCTCCTGCAGGCTGTCACTCCCTCCTGGTCCACGGCAGACAAGCTTTCTCCACGAAAGACTTTAAATCCCTGCCTCCAGAAGCACATGTGCCTTCAGCCAATCACAGCCAATGACAATGATGTCATTGAATGGCTGTGATTGGCTGTGTTTCTGGAGGCGGGGATTTCAAGCCTTGAAATCCCCGCCTCCAGAAACACAGCCAATCACAGCCATTCAATGACATCATTGTCATTGGCTGTGATTGGCTGAAGGCACATGTGCTTCTGGAGGCAGGGATTTAAAGTCTTTCGTGGAGAAAGCTTGTCTGCCGTGGACCAGGAGGGAGTGACAGCCTGCAGGAGCGCCGCAGATCATCTAAAAACGTAAGTAATGCTTTTTATTCTTTGCTCCACTGTATTACCGGCGTATAAGGTGACAGTTGGGGGGTCGTCTTATACGCCCGGTCGCCTTATACGCCGGTATATATTTTTAGTGTAACACATTTCTGGATGAATTGCAGGAAAGGGGTTATATATTTAACCCCTTTCCGACCATTCATCCTGCGATCGCCGGCAGCCCATTGCATTCAGTGGAACATGCTGTATTGCCGGTTCCATTGAATTCAATGGGCAAACATCGTTCTTCTCTGCTACAGCTGTTACAGCTGTGCCAGAGAAGAAGGATTTGTCTTCTATATGTTCTCAATGGGGTCAGCGCTGCTGCCGCTGGCCCCATTGAGCGCATATAGAATGCATCCATAGCGAGCAGCGGGAGGGGCAGACTTTCATATCAGGCGGACACCTTATCTCCCCAGCCACTCACAGCAGGGGGGTGGTATAGGGCTTAAACGTTGCAGGGGGAAGTTGTAATGCCTTCCCTGTCTTTATATTGGCCAAAAAAAAGCGCTAACGTCTCAGGGAAGAAAGTTTAATTTACCAGAACACCGCATGGTGTTCGTTACGAATAACGAACATCCCGAACACCCTAATATTCGCACGAATAGCAAGCTCGGACGAACGCGTTCGCTCATCTCTACTAGTTACTAATGAAAAACAGCTGGAGGGTCAATGACTATGTATAAAATTAGCATGTTAGAGAGGCAGAGTCTCTCAGAAGCAAAGATGTCCAGAGGTCACCAATCTCTGAAAATTGTGGTACAATTTGATCAAAATGTTCCTCAATGTAAAATTGTGAAGACTTCGAATATCCCCCCATCTACAGCACATAATATCATCAGAAGAGTCAGAGAAGCTGGAGAAATTCATGTGCACAAGTCAACAGTCAGTATTGGATGCTCGAGATCTACAGGCCCTCGGGGTCACTGTGAGGAATACTTCCAGAAATCATTGTCTGTGAATACAGTCTGCCGTGCAATCCACAAATGCAAGTGGAAGCTGCATCATGTAAAGAAGAAGCCGTATATCAACACAATCCAGAAACGCCCACGTCTTCTCTGGGCCAAAACTGACTGAGGCAAAATAGAAAACTGTTGTGTGGTCAGATGAATCAAAATGGTAAATTACTCTTGGAAACCATGGATGCCGTGACCTGCGGACTCATGGAGGGGGGGCCATCCAGCTTGTTATCAGCGTACATTTCACAGCCCGCATCCCTGATGGTATGGGGTGGCATTAGTGCCTATGGCATGGGCAGCCTACACATCCTGAAAGGCACTATCAATGCTGAGCAGTATATAGAGACTGTAGAACATCTGCTCCATCCAGACCACGTCTCTCTCAGAGAAGACCTTGAATATTTCAGCAAGACAATGCTAACCCATCACAGCAGTCCGGGGTGAACCGGCCGCCGGCAGTCTGGACCTTTCACCAAAAGAAAACATTTAGCGCATTATGAAATGAAAAATCCAGCAAAGACGATCCAGAAGTGATGAACAGGTAGGATCCTCCATCAGACCAACATTCCTCTCCCAAAACTCCAACAATTGGTCTCCTCACTTCCCAGATGTCTACAGACTCATGTATAAAGAAGAGGAGATGCCACACAATGGTAGACATGGCCCGCCCCAAGTTTTATGAGATGTGTGGCTGCCATCAATTTCTAAATGAGTTATTTTTAGAGATGAGCGAACGTACTCGGTAAGGCCGATTTCGCAATCGAGCACCGCGATTTTCGAGTACTTCACTACTCGGGTGAAAAGTACTCGGGTGCGCTGTGGGTGAGCGGGGGGTTGCAGCGGGGAGTGAGGGGGAGAGGGAGAGAGAGAGGGCTCCCCCCTGTTGCCCGCTGCTACCCCCCACTCCCCTCTGCAACCCCCCGCCCCACAGCGCCCCCGAGTACTTTTCACCCGAGTAGTGAAGTACTCGAAAATCGCGGTGCTCGATTGCGAAATCGCCCTTACCGAGTACATTCGCTCATCTCTAGTTATTTTGCATAAATTAAATGGAATAGTGTCTCCCTTTCACCTTCGGATATGCTCTGTTGTGAATACTGATTTGGGATAAAATAGGCTTTATGGGATCTCCAAATCACT
Organism: Eleutherodactylus coqui; assembly: GCF_035609145.1. Classification (NCBI taxonomy): domain Eukaryota; kingdom Metazoa; phylum Chordata; class Amphibia; order Anura; family Eleutherodactylidae; genus Eleutherodactylus; species Eleutherodactylus coqui. The sequence continues at coordinate 37,134,817 of NC_089837.1, forward strand.
ACGTTCTTTTTTTCTTTACATTTATTTGCATTTCACGCAGCGTTCCAACTTTTTGGGAATTGTGGTTCTATATTGTAGGTATAATGCACATATGTTATCACAGTAAAGGAGAATGTGGCGATATTAAGGCGATACCCCCTAGAGGAGGGTCATGTGCACAGCAGGATTAAGTGTGTATGAGAGCAAAATTGGAAACAATCAGCATTTTCCCAAATGGCCTTCTGTCGCGATCACTATGGCTGAGTGGAGATGGCCCCGTAGCAGCAGCTGTGGTAGTTATGCCTGTAGTGCCTTGTCTCCTCTTGGTTATAAGGCCGGAGACTGGCCACAAGCATAACCAGAGATCAACAAAAACATTATTCAGATGGAACCCTGGAAAGAACCATAGGCGTTAATGAGTCGAGCGGAGGCCACTTTGGTCTCTGATTGACATGGTCTTTGCCATTTTAGGAATACAGAAATGCCAAGTTAATTCCATTATTCTGTCCTTCTAAAATGACAGAAACAAACTGGAACTACGTCAGATGGAGACCGAAGTGGCCTCTGCTAGACTCATTAACCCCTTAATGACACGGCCTATTTTGGCGTTGAGGACCAAGCGATTTTTGGTATTTTTCCATCTCCATTTTTCAAAAGCCATAACTTTTTTATTTTTCCGTGGACGCGGCCGTATAAGGGCTTGGTTTTTTTGTGTGGCGAGCTGTAGTTTTTATCAGTGCCATTTTTAGGTACATAGACAATATTGTAAAACTTGTATTATTTTTTTTATGATAACAGGGAGAGAAAACGCATCAATTCTGCCATAGATTTTTTTTTTTTACAGCGTTCATCATGCAGCATAAATGACATGCAAAATTTTTTCTGCGGGTCGGTACGGTTACAGCGATACCAAAATTCTTATGTTTTTTTTAGGTTTTTACACTTTTTTGCAATAAAAACCCATTTTTTACGAGACGAGCTGTAGGTTTATTGGTACAATTTTGGCGAATGTACGGCTTTTTTTTATCACTTTTATTGCATTTTTTTTGGGAGGCAAAATGCTAAAAATTAGCATTTTGCCTCTGTTTTTTAGCGGGTGTTTTTACGCTTTTTGCCGTACAAAATAAAAAGCATCTTCAACTTTTTGTACACGTCGTTACGGACGCATCAATACCAAATATGTGGGGTTTTAATTTTTTTTTACCTTTTTTATGCTCATATTAGAAAAGGCACAAAAAAGGGTTTTTCTTACATTTTTTTTTACATTTTTCTTTTCTTTTTTTTACCCTATTTGAGTCCCTCTGAGGGACTTACAATACTGTACCTATGATCGCTGTGATAAGGCATGGCAGAGCTACTGCTCTGCCATGCCTTATCGCTTATACAGCGATTATAGGCATTGGCACTACAGGACGCCAGTGTCTGGCGTCCTGTTGCCATGGTGACAGGCCGGGCTCTCGCGATGACATCGCGAGAGCCGGCCGGAGACACAGAGGGAGCACGTTCCCTCTGTGAACTCTTTCCCTGCCGCGATCTACTTAGATCGCGGCAGGGAAGGGGTTAACAGCGGGGGGCGCATCTCCGATGCCCCCCCACTGTTGCAGTGGGACAAGGTCCGTCATGATCTCGCGCTATCCCGATGACGTAAGGGTACGTCATTTTGCGCGAAGTACCAGCCTGCCATGACGTACCCTTACGTCATGGGGCAGGAAGGGGTTAAAGTCCATGGTTCTATCTGAAAACTATTTTCAGAGATGGAAACCCTCAGAGTTGCTTTGCCAATTTCCGCACACAAATTCCACAGAATTTACATTAGCAGGATGCCTGTAAATACTGAAGTATTGCAGTGTATTATATATATGGTCAGATGATCACAGGTTCAAGTTCCTTATGAGGACTAAAAAAGAAAAGTAAAAATAAGATTCCTTATTCTTTAGCTATTAGTCAATTTAATAATATTAAAAGCTTAAAATAAAACCTTTTCCCACTCGTCGCATCAAAAAAAAATTGGTATTGCTGAATCAGTGAAAGGTCAGTTTATTAAAATATTACATTATTTATCTGTTATGGTGAAAAAATACACATTGCCAAAATTACGCTTTTTTTGTTCAAGCGTCTCAAAGAAAAAAGCAATCATAAAGTCTTATGTACACCAAAATGGTACTAATAAAAACTGTAGCTCCCCCCCTAAAGAAGAAGCCCTCACACACAGGGATGATGGGAGAAAAAGAAGTTATGGAGTTCAAAAGATGGCGACAAAAAGCAACGTTTTCTTTTTCCTTTTTAAAAGGATTTTTTTTTAAGTACGAACATAAAAAAAAATATAAAACTCTATACATTTGTTATCACCATAATCGCACCGACCCACAGGATAAACATGTCTTTTTTGTCTCTTGTGAACGCTGTAAAAAAAAACTAAATGCCAAAAAATTATAAAATACAGTTTTTTTTCCCCATTTCCCATTGTTAAAAGTTTTCCAATACATCACATGATACATTAAATACTGTGTTTCCCTGAAAATAAGACCCTGGCTTATATACATTTTTGCCCCAAAAGGGACATAGGGTCGTATTTTTGGGGAATGTCTTATCATATTTACCTAGCAGACGCCGTCTGGGTCCCTCCCGCTGGTCTCCTGAGCTCCATCTCTCTTGCTTCAGTCTTCAGCCGCCGACAGAAGATCGCTTGCTGGTAACAGGGTTCGTAAATCGTAAACCTCCAGCAAGCAATGGCTCTGATTGGTTCCTCAAGCGCTGCATTGATTGGCTCAGTTGAGGCACTCGAGAACCAATCAGAGACATTGCTTGCTGGAGGCGGGGTTTGTGATTTTTCTATGCATTGCAGCTAGGGCTTATTTTTGGGGTAGGGCTTATATTTCAAAAATCAGTGTAGGGCTTATGTTAGGGGCAGGTCTTATTTTTTGGGAAACATGGTGGTACCATTGAAAAATACAACTTGTTCCATAAAAAACATAAGCGTTGATGTAGCGATGTCACTGGAAAAATGTTAAAAAATGATGATTAATTGAAAGTTGGGAGGAAAAAATGAAAATGAGAAAGTGAAATAGGGTTGCAGCAAGAAGGGGTTAAAGGGGGCTCCCCAACTCAGAAAGTGATGGCATATGACAGACGCTGACTATGCACATTTGACATATCGGTATATTGGCCAGACCCACCAATATCAGTCAGAGCTGCCAATCATCTAATAATGTCTATGGGGCTCCGAATCATTTCGACCCGTGACTCCAATAATACCATTATTATTATGGGATTACTGTTTATGCCATTCTGTATAATAGTCAAGATAAGAAATTCTAAAATAATGGCCTGATGTGTCACATCTGCAACATTTTGCTACTTCTGCAAATTGCTAGTAAAAAAAGAGAATCTACAATCGCAGGTATGTCCCTTGAGTCAAGTGCCTCAAATACTTACTGTCTCTACAATCACTAGAGTGCACCCACATACAGTAATGCCATTAATAAATACACAAGAATTTACAACACATACAAGTTAAAAACCTTGATTTACATTTATTCCTCACAATTATTGTGTTTTTTTACTTTGATGGGACATAGCAACATAAGAAAAAACAAGCTGTCAGAAGTGGGATTCGAACCCACGCCTCCAGAGGAGACTGCGACCTGAACGCAGCGCCTTAGACCGCTCGGCCATCCTGACTGTGCGGAGAGCTGAGCGGCGCACAGTGTAGAGTCTGTACGGCGCGGTCACGTGTCTCCCCGCCTGCCCGTGCTCAGTGTCTATAGGACGAGCCGAGTAGTGACCGCGCTCAGTGCAGGTGGCGGCCAGCGGGCTGTGGAGGTGACTGGATGCCGCAGCCTGGCCGCACCGCTGGCGCCTCTACAGGCGGTCGTGGCTAAGACGGGCAGCTACTGTGACGCAACAGGATGTCAGCGGCGGTCTGTTGCTAGGTAACGCTGAGACGCTTTGTACCGGCAGGGGACGCACGTGTCGCCGCAACATATTGTATGACAGTACCACTCTAGACAGCGCCAGCTAGTGGCCCGACACAGTGCCATACAGTGCCCCCAGGAAAAGTCCCAGCATCAGAGCGCCCCCACACAATGCCCGTGCTAGACTGTGCCCCTATAGAGAGTGCCAAGCCAGTGTGCCAGCCTGTGTGCCCTCATGCACAATGCTAGCCAGAGTGTCACAAAATGCTGCCAATAACAGTGCCATTCAGGGCCCCCTGATCAGTTCTATCCAGACTGCCCCCATAAAGTGACAAGTCACATGACCCCATTTACAGTGGAAACTAGAGAGTGCTAGACCGTACCCCCATAACTGGTGCCAACCATAGAGTGCCCCATAACTAGTGCCAACCACAGAGTGCTCGACTGTAACCTAATACCTAGTGCCAACCACAGAGAGCCCCATAACTAGTGCCAACCACAAAGTGCTAGACTGTACCCCAATAACTTGTACCAACCACAGAGTGCTCGACTGTACGCCCATAACTGGTGCCAACCATAGAATGCCCCATAACTAGTGCCAACCACAGAGTGCTACACTGTACCCCCATAACTAGTGCTAACCACAGAGTGCTCCCATAACTAGTGCTAACCACAGAGTGTTAGACTGTACCCCCATAACTAGTGCCAACCACAGAGAGCCCCATAACTAGTGCCAACCACACAGTGCTAGACTGTATCCCCATAACTAGTGCCAACTACAGAGTGCTACACTGTACCCCCATAACTAGTGCTAACCACACAGTGCTAGACTGTACCCCCATAACTAGTGGCAACTACAGAGTGCTAGACTGTACCCCCATAACTGGTGCCAACCATAGAGTGCCCCATAACTAGTGCCAACCACAGAGTGCTCGACTGTAACCCCATACCTAGTGCCAACCACAGAGTGCTAGACTGTACCCCCATAACTAGTGCTAACCACAGAGTGCCCCATAACTAGTGCCAACCACAGAGTGCTTGAGTGTACCCCGCATAACTAGTGCCAACGACAGAGTGCTCGACTGTACCCCCATAACTAGTGCCAACCACAGTGTGCTAGACTGTACCTCCATAACTAGTGCTAACCACAGAGTGCTAGACTGTACCCCATAACTAGTGTTAACCACAGAGTGCTCGACTGTACCCCCATAACTAGTGCCAACCACAAAGAGCCCCATAACTAGTGCCAACCACAGAGTGCTAGACTGTACCCCCATAACTTGTGCCAACCACAGAGAGCCCCATAACTAGTGCCAACCACAGAGTGCTAGATTGTACCCCCATAACTAGTGCCAACCAGAGTGCTAGATTGTACCCACATAACTAGTGCCAACCACAGAGTGCTAGACTGTACCCCCATAACTAGTGCCAACCACACAGTGCTAGACTGTACCCCCATAACTTGTGCCAACCACAGAGTGCCCCATAACTAGTGCCAACCACTGAGTGCCCCATCACTAGTGCAAACCACAGAATGCTAGACTGTATCCTTATAATTAGTGCCAACCACAGAGTGCCCCATAACTTGTGCCAACCGCAGAGTGCCTGACTGTACCACCATAACTAGTGCCAACCAAAGAGTGCCCCATAACTAGTGCCAAACGCGGAGTGCTAGACTGTACCATCATAACTAGTGCCAAACACAGAGTGTCTAACAACTAGTGCCAACCACAGAGTGCCCATAACTAGTGCTAACCACAGAGTGCTCCATAACTAGTGCCAACCACAGAGTGCTAGACTGTACCCCCATATCTGGTGCCAACCACAGAGTGATCCTATAAACAGCACTCTTTTATGTGTTGTTCGGTAAAGTAGAGTTTTTTTCAACTTTTAACCCATCCACCGGAGGGACCCCCACCGATCCTGAGAATGAGGGGACCTGTGTGCCCCACCTCCCTCTGGTAACAGCAGTATCGCTGCTCCACCCGGACACACGAAGCACTGGCCACGCCTGCTGCCGTCCATCCATGTCAGTGGGGCTGAGTGGCCAGTGATCCGTTCAAAGCGACGTCACTCCGGTCAGAGCAGCAAAGCAGAAGGCATGTTCTTAGAGTCAGACCCCACCGATCAGCTGGGCAATCCCTGTCCTGTAGATAGGGAATAACTTTTTTTAGTGGAATATCCCTTTAAATGGTTGTCTGACCAAAAAAAACAAAAACTGATCCCACCTTCTGACCGCCAGAGCTGTTTCCTCTCTCCGTTGACGGGTGACGTGGGGCTTGTTTTTTAGCGGATGGTCTCTGATCTTTACCATTTTGGAGTTTATACGACTTATTGATCGCTTTTACATTTTTTCTTGGAGATGGGATGTCCAAAATATTCCACTTTGGTGTTTTATTTCTGACAGCGTTCAGCATGCGGGATAAATAATGCGTTATTTTGGTAGATGGCACTCACGGACGCAGCGACACCAAATGTCATTAGTAGAGATGAGGGAAAGTACTCGTTTCGAGTAATTACTCGATCGAGCACCGCGATTTTCAAGTACTTCCATACTCGGGTGAAAAGATTCGGGGAGCGCCGGGGGGCGGGGGGAGGCAAGGCGGAGCGAGGGGTAGCAGCGGGGAACAGGGGGGAGCCCTCTCTCTCTCCCTCTCCCCCCCACTCCCCGCTGCAACCCCCCACTCACCCATGGCGCCCCCCGAATCTTTTCGCCCGAGTACAGAAGTACTCGAAAATTGTGGCGCTCGGGCGGAAAAGGGGCGTGGCCGAGTAGGTTCACTCATCTCTAGTCTTTAGTTTTTTTGTTTAGATTTTTTTATTCTAAGGGCAGAAAAAGAGCTTTTGTCTGAATTTTTGTAGCCGTTGTTTTTTTACAATAATTAAAGGCTCTTTCCCCTCCCTGCGGGGGCCGCGAACCTGCGGACATTTCATCGCTTACACCATATGCTGCATTTTAGTCCGGCTGCACACAGGCGTATTTGCATTGCAGAATCCGGAAGGATGTCCGCCTCTGGATTCCGCAGCGACTGCCACCCATAACACGCTATTGAAAACCCCTTTTTTCTGCACACAAGTGGAAATCAATTGCGATTTTCCGCTCACAGAGGAAAAATCACAGCATGTCCTATTTTTGCGCAGATTCTGCGTGGACGGCTTCCGTTGAAGTCGATGCGGAAGGGTCACGGATTCTGTGTAATTGCTAGGCGATAACACGGGAAAAGCAGCGGTTTAAAGAAAAATCTGGGCATGTCCGACGGCTCGCTGAGCGGACCATCCACAGTACAGAAAAGAAGAAAAGACAGGTACATGCCCATGCCAGCCGGGCACAGGGTCAGATTCTTCTGCGGGCTCCTGCATGCGCAATTCAACTCGGTCGTGTGCAGCCGACCTTATTAAGAGAGACCACAGGACCATCTTAATAGGTAGAAATACATGGCAGCCCTGGGGGTCCTTTCAGGTAATTTATTAATTACCCCCCCACCAAGCCTACCGACCTTAGAAGGCTCAATCGACCTTGAGCCTGCTACCTGAACCTGCAACCTTCAGGCTGTGAGCGAGAGCTTCGGACTGCACTTCTGCTGCTTTAATACTCTGCGCCACCCAAGATGAATGGTGTGAAGACTGATCGTAGCAGTTGTCAACGGGCTTCAGATGTTAAGAGACAGCTAGCACCCACCACTCCACACAAACACCTCGACGCACAGGTACGCCCTTTAGCATCAAGGGGTTAATGGGAGTGCAGTCAGCTGCCCTCGAATACCAGCATAGGTCATCAATTGTCGGTCGCTCGGGATCCCCGCCAATCAGCTGATATCAGGCCATTTCTTATTACGGACAACTCAGTGCACATTGCAGTGGTCCGGGTCGGTATTGCAGTGCGCCTGCAGTTACCAACCTGAGACACTGCACTACGGACGGAGCTGTCCGCTTCTAGCTCTGTCTGTAGTAACGGTTGGCTCGGTATCAGCTGATCTTTGGAGATCTTCAGCAGCAGACCCCCGAGCGTTCGTGGTCATCCGCTGTACGTAAAAAGCAGATATGCAGAGTTGCCGGCCGGGGTCACAGACGGAATCCGCTGCAAGAACCCACTTGCGGGATCTGGCTCCGCCACGTGCAGCCAGTCTGAAGGAGATATTTGAAAAGCCACAGCAAACTCAGCTACATGCAGACATACCGTAAGGCCGGCTTCATACAGGCGAGAAAATCACGCAAGATTCGTGCGTTGCGAGTCGTACACATGAGCGATACGGGAAACAAATCGCGGCCCGTCCTGTCTTTGTGCTCTCGCATTGCAGAGGCGCGCGATGCAAGGTTCTCCCATTGAAAACAATAGGAGAAACTCTGCACTCCTCCGCTGCGGCACAGGCGGAGGATCGCTACGTCCCCCAAGTGATACGAGGTGGCTTTGTTCCAAAACTCCTTGCATGTGCGGCAAAATCGCATGTTGGCGAGAGTGATAAATATCGCGCTCGCCCGTGCGAAGTCAGCCTAAGGGTGCGTCCACATGTGGTGGGTTTACCATGGATTTTCCGGTGTTGAAAAAGCAGTAAATACGCACCATTTTGGTGCAGATCTGCAACAGATTTCACCCCTTCAGCTTGATTGAAAGGGTGAAATCTGCTGCAGATCAGCAGCGTGTGAACACACCCAAAGAGTATGCCCACATGGGGCGGATCTGCCGCACCCCAACTGCCCAGAGTGACTGCAGCCTAGAATACTTTAACCAAAAAATAGAAGTTAACGAAAATATTTTTCCCCAAAAAATGCCAATAATACATAATTGATGTCGCTCCATCTGTAACTACCCGTGCTGGAAAACGAAGAAGAACCTTCCATCTGAAACGCGTCAGGCGGACTAATACCGAGGTGGGCAAAATCAATGGTGCAATTTTCCACCCAGCCTCGCAGCGCTAAGAAAAATCTGCACTATTACCCATTGTTTTCAATGGGGTCAGCAGCAGAGTCGGCCCCTATTGAAAACATAGGGAGTACATCGCGCCCACAGCAGTGGCAGAGGTCCGTGATGCTGTCCCATTGCTTTCAATGGGGCCGATGCTGCTGCCACCCCATTGAAAGCAGTGGAATGAAGGCATTAGCTGCAGCAATGATTTTCAAGGGGCGGGGCTTGAAATACAAGCCCTACCCCGAAAATTATCCCTAGCTGTAAAAAAAAAGTAAAAAATAAAACATTAACCCCTTAGTGACGGAGCTTTTTTGCTTTTTTCCATTTTTGTTTTTTCCTACTCCCTTTTAAAAAATCGTAGCTCCTTTATTTATCCATCGACGTCGCTGTATGAGGGCTTGTTGTTTTTTGCGGGACGAGTTGTATTTTTCAATGGCACTATTTATTGTACCATATAATTTACTGAAAAACTTTTTAAAAATTCTTAGCGGAGAGAAATGGAAAAAAAAGACATTCCACCATCTTTCGGTGCGTCCTGTTTCGACAGCGCACAAACTGCAACAAAAACGACCTGATATTTTTATTCTATGGGTCAGTACGATTGCTACGATACCAAACTTGTATAATATTGTTTTTGCTGTAGTACTTTAATTTTTTTTTAAAGATATTTAATTTTTTTCAATTATTTTCTGCGGTCATGTTGTGCGCGCAATACCTTTTTTATTTTTTCATCGACGTAGTTGAGCGAGGGCTCGTTTTTTGCGGGATGTCCTGAAGTTTCCGATAGTATCAATTTGGAATACATGCGACTTTTTGATCGCTTTTTATTGCATTTTTTCTGGGAGACAGGGTAACTAAAAAAGTGTATTTCTGGGGTTCTTTATTTTTTTTTTCAGACGACATTCACCGTGCCGGAAAAATAATGCACTACTTTGATAGATCGGACTTTTACGGACGCGGCGATATCAAATACATATTTTTATTTTATGATTTTGATTTTTTAATAATGGATATGGCAAAAGGGGGGTGATTTAAACTTTTATAACTTTTTTTTTAACAATTAAACAAACTTTATTGATTTTTTTTTTACATTACTTTGAAGTCCCCCTGGGGGACTTTAACATGCGATGCTTTGATCGCTCCTGCAGTATGACGTAATGCTATAGCATTATGTCATACTGCTTTTTTACAGGCAGTCTTTTAAGCCACCCTGTGTGGATGGCTTGATAGGCAGTCTGCTAAGGCAGCCCTGGGGCCATTCACTAGGCCCCCGGCTGCCCTGACACCTGCACGGATCCCCCGATCTCACTGTGGGGGGGCCGTGCGGGCTGTTCGGGGGATTTAAATGCCGCTGTCAGAATTGACAGCGGCATTTAAAGGGTTAATAGCCGCACTCGGCCTAACGGCCGAGCGCAGCTATTGCCCGCGGTTGTCAGCTGTAATAAACAGCTGATGCCCGCGCTGTATGGAGGGAGATAGCGCCACTACCTCCCTCCATACACGTCCTGCAACAGCAGGATGTAGTTTTACAATAGGGCTGTCACTAAGGGGTTAACTCACCTAGACGAGTTGTCTGGGATTCCTTCCTGCCTGCGGGGACTGTTATTGAATGACAGCTGAGTGCTGCCTGTGATTGGTCACAGCGCTCAGCCAATCAGAGGCAGAGCTCAGCCATTCATTGAATTCAATGAATGACTGAGAGCTGCCTCTGATTGGTCACAACGCTCAGCTATTCAGAGGCAGCGCTTTCTGGAGGCGGGGATTTTTCAATCCCCAAGAGAAGAATTAACAGCTTACTCCTTTTTTCTATGTACGTGGATTTCCAATCCCTGCATGAAAAAAATGTGTGCCGTAATACTATGATGCAGATTATTTAGCAAAAACGCCTCTCATCACTTCTGTAAAGTAGCGATCCTCCGGCGCGGCATTCAGGCGCGTTAGAGGACTGGCAAATGTTTCCCATTGTTTTCAATAGGGGAGACCCTGCATCGCACTTGGGTACAGATCGCACGGCAGCCAATGTCTTTTACTGTCCCATTAAAAACAATTGGCGATGCGTTCCAAGGAATGTGAAAAGTTGGGACATGGCACTTATATATATGACTCCGTTCAAAAGAATGGGGCTCAGATTCGCGCAAGATCTGTAAGTCTCGCAACTCACAAATCTCACACGAGATTCTCAGCCGTGTGAAACCGGCCGGGCTCACATGGCTGTATATAGAGTCCGCTGCCCGGTCATGACCCTGCGTACGGCCACGTAATTGTATTGCGTATGACGGCATACTCACGCAGGCGGTCATGTAATTGCGTATGGGCTGCAGGTATATCAATGGGCTCGGTGTTGCGGATATCCACGGTAAAATAGTACATGCTGCGTTCTATTTTCTGCGAGTGGATTATACAACTCCGACCCGCTAATCCAATGTATTTGATTGAATAGCGTATTACCCCAGATGACAAGCGGAATCCGGAATTCCAATCCGGTGTGAGACCGGCCTTAGTGGGAAGGGGAGGTCTTGACTGAGGATTAAAGCAGCTTCACCCATAAGCATAATGAGGGCATGTAATCAAGAGAAAGATATGTTCATTAGCCCTTAAATACGAATGACACACCCACTGCAGTGTGAGCGGACGTCTAATGCAGAAGACATCACCTGTAATTTGTTTGCTGGTTACCTGAAAAGAATGCTACCCTGATGCCGGAGGGCAGGGCAGGCGAGGGCTTAATGAAATCATTACTGTAACATACATATAAAATGTTAATTGTGAAACAAAACTTGTTCTATTAGTACAATGTAAAGAGAAAAATGTACTTGGACATCTGACAATATTTTGGGTCTAATTTCTGACAATTTAAGTATTTAACATTTTATTTGAAGGGGTTTTCCTGTTATGAGCTATTGATGGCTGGTCCTCAGGATAGGCTGTCATGAGCAGAGCGGTGAAGATCCGTGACGCCATCAGTCAGCATCTATTTTATCAGCATCTTTAAACACTTGTGAAGTAAATCCAATACATGGGCCTTATGATAAAAACATGGATGCTCCTGGCCCTCTCATCTAGACCAGGCCCATTACCCGACAGGGATGAGTCGCCAATTCATCTTGGGTCTTTCTAGGTCAAAGGCTCTCCGTGTTCGGCTCTTCACCCTTGCAGGCTTTGTGCGCCCCATGGATTCTTTCCCCGGGGTTCTGTCTTTAGGACACTGTCTTCTATGTGCACAATTAACCAATTTTGTGAACACCTTGCTCCCGAGACAGGTGTGTAGAAATCTCACTTCATTCATAAAGTTGGAGATGTGAGCTGAGGGAAGTATCCACCTTTATATTTGGTGGTGTAGTGACAAAATTGCCCCCTTCTAGAAGGTTGTAAATCGGTTACACAACCAAGTCTCCTAGACTTCCCCAGATATTCCCCTCCTTTCTATGATCCCAGGATCTCTCTCTTCTACGATGAAGAGCCTCTTCTGATTTTTTTCTCCAGGCAGCATGGCTCACTATTTCAAGGCATTGGAAGTCCTTCTAAAGTCCTCCTTTACAGGACTGGTTGAACACACTTTCAGATATTTATAGGATGGAGGATCTCTTGGCTAATGGCATGAACAGGACAGATTATTAAACTGTGGACCCCGTGGATCTTATTTAAGGAATAGGGGGCTTCCAATGTTGGCTTTTCGAGGTTTTTCGACTCCTTTTCTTTGCTCTCCTATTGTGTCGTTTTAGTCGGGGCAACCACTGGTGGTTTTCTCCTCTTCCCTACTTTCTTCACCTCCCTGGTTATTTCCCTCTTCCTTTTCTTTCATCTCTCCCTCTTTAATCTTTTATAGCTTGTTATAAGTTTACTAAGTGGAGTGATCCTTCTGAGTTTCATATGTTTTGCTGTGTGCAGATCGTTGCCGTCTTGTTCTGCTTTTGTGTTGTTCCATAACTACTTCCTTGATTGAACTATAAACACTTGCCATGATCTTCAAGCGTTTTCCCAAGTGTTTCTTATGTCCTTTTTTATTTTGCACTGTTTTATACATATATATATATGTTTTTGGTGTACAAAAGCCTGTGTGAAAAAATGCCAGAGAAAAACCCCAAAATGCTGAAAACCCAAACACTAGGGGGAATTTATCTAGACAGGCGTTTCATATACCTATACAGATATAAGCAGCACTGCAGTAAGAGGTAATTGATTTCTTAAGAGGTGCATACCTCCTAATAAAGTAGGCGCATATCTGTCCTCTGCGTGCCAGACAGTCAAATTTATGCCAGCTATTAGATCAGAACTATAATTTACACCAGCTGCTGTCTTTCATTTAAGGTCCCTTTACACAAGACGTTGCACCCGACAGTTTACCACCTGACTATCGCTCATCTGCATGGAAGCAGAGCAAGATAGTCCATCTGCGTTGCCATGATCACTCCCTTTCCGGTGCTGAATGGAAAAATCATTCTGCCCCGTAACTTGGTGTAACCTGCTGAGTGGGTTGTGTTCATGTAAAGTATGGTACACCAACAGCAAACTTCAACCCTTTCTTGGGGTCAGGTCAATTAATGCAAAGCCTAGTCCAGACCAAAAAGAACCCAAGGTCCAAAGTTGCAGTCCACAATAGAAAATGACCGGCAGCATAAGCGGAATTGCAAAAATGCAAAAAGACTTCTTTATTCCCCCATTACACAGGTAGCGACGTTTCGGCCTATGTGGCCTTCCTCATGCTAATACAAGTGACTACTGACACAACATATATAAAGACAATCTAATTTACAACCAACAAATCACAATGTGACATATAAATTCATACATGTGTAGGTATTCATCATTGATTGCCTCGTCTTCTGGTCGCTCCGTGATCCTCTCTGCATATGCTCCGGACGCCATACTAGAAAATTCCTGCGCATGCGTGGGATTACCGCGCTCGCGAGATGATGACCTCACAGGAGATTCATTACATTCATCGGGAAACCACTTATTGCTATTGCGCATGTGTGGAACTTTAAACCTCGCGAGATCGGCATGCAATGCCGCACCGCCATCTTTCTTGTGGTATTCCCGGATCACCAATTAAAGATTTACCATTTGCATTATAATAGCGCTCGGAAACAGAATTTCAACCCGAGTATTGTCTTATCAGAAATATTTAAAAAGACATTAACTGTTTTACCTTGATATGCCCACAAAATATTGATGGATTTCAGAGAGGGGCCCCTCATATATCGCATAGTACCATTTGTATCAACACATAATAACATGAGCTGGGCGATAAAGAAGGTGATAAATAAACATTGGCCTTTATTAAATCTTGGCGACTCTGCTATCCCAGAATTTAAGAATGCTCCAATCATGGCATACCGACGGGGAACTAACATAGGAGACCGATTAGTACATTCACATTTTGTGCCTAAAAAAACATCTATTCAAACCACTTTAATTCCCCCGAAACGGGGCAACTTCCCATGTTTATCATGTTCTTGTTGCCATAATTTGGTTAAGGGTGATTATTTTTGTCATCCACTAAGAGGAAATAAATACAGGATCTTGGGAAGGTTTTCTTGTGCTTCATCATACGTGATCTACCTCATCACCTGCCCTTGTGGCATGGGATATGTTGGTGAAACCACCATGGAGGTGAGGTCACGTATGGTGAAGCACAAGAGCACAATTAAAACAAAAAATATGTCATTACCCGTCTCGCGACATTTTGTGGAGGCGAGGCATACTATCGGTCAATTAAAATTTCGGGTGATTGATTGTGTACCCATATTACCAAGAGGGGGAGACAGGGAAACACTTCTAAAAAAACGAGAGCTCAAATGGATATATGAGCTAGACACCATGTCTCCCAAGGGGCTCAATCAGGAATATGTTTTCCAGCCACACTTATAGTCATCCTGTTTACTCAGTTCGGAGTTTGTATAGACAATTTTGTATATAAAAAAATCTTTTTTGTATATAATAAATTTTATATTGATTATGTGTTTCTTTTTGTCTGTAGGATCCTCACTACGTTGGCTTCCTCGTCTATGGTCGCATCCAATACGTGATCTCAATTATATTAATAAATTTCTATCTATGTAAATGATTTACTGGATTGATACTATGTTCTATCTTTAACAATAAAGACTGCATGCATTCATAAAAAAAAAATTTCCTCAATCTCCTATTTATATAACACTAATTGAATATTAGCTCTTTGCATTATAATTAGAATTAACATCAGACTCCATTTACTCCTCTGATACTAAAGATTCCTTATAATCTGTATGCACGGCCTCTCAATGGTACTGCCGGCATCCATATGGAATCAATTATGGAGATAATGCGATCCCATAATTTGCGGATTTATAGAGTCCCTTACAATACAGTATAGGGTACCATAAATAATGGAGGAATATAAGATAGTGGCTATGTATAGATATCTACAGTATAGTAAAGGATATTGCTAATAATTGGGCAACACGATATAGTGGCTGCATATGGATATAATACATAGCCACTATGCGATATATGATGGGCCCCTCTCTGAAATCCATCAATATTTTGTGGGCATATCAAGGTAAAACAGTTAATGTCTTTTTAAATATTTCTGATAAGACAATACTCGGGTTGAAATTCTGTTTCCGAGCGCTATTATAATGCAAATGGTAAATCTTTAATTGGTGATCCGGGAATACCACAAGAAAGATGGCGGTGCGGCATTGCATGCCGATCTCGCAAGGTTTAAAGTTCCACACATGCGCAATAGCAATAAGTGGTTTCCCGATGAATGTAATGAATCTCCTGTGAGGTCATCATCTCGCGAGCGCGGTAATCCCACGCATGCGCAGGAATTTTCTAGTATGGCGTCCGGAGCATATGCAGAGAGGATCACGGAGCGACCAGAAGACGAGGCAATCAATGATGAATACCTACACATGTATGAATTTATATGTCACATTGTGATTTGTTGGTTGTAAATTAGATTGTCTTTATATATGTTGTGTCAGTAGTCACTTGTATTAGCATGAGGAAGGCCACATAGGCCGAAACGTCGCTACCTGTGTAATGGGGGAATAAAGAAGTCTTTTTGCACTTTTGCAATTCCGCTTATGCTGCCGGTCATTTTCTATTGTGGACTGAGTGGGTTGTGTTCAGTCACAAAGGTGAAGTTGCACCCATAGAGATATGCCTGCAGCTTCTGCAGGGCCCACACAATGGCCAGGCATTCCTTCTCTATGGTGGTGTAGGCAGATCGAAAGCTCAAATCATCCCCTGATCCGGTCTAAAGACTCCCGCACTCTACAATACCCACGCACACTCACTGCCACCACCAGCTTTTGTTTCCCAGGTAAGCTGGATCCCAGACTATGAATTATTAATACAATATCCGCAGTTATGGTTCGTTTTAAAATGGACAAGGTTCGACTAATAAATTGCAGATTTATTCTAAAAAAGACTAGCAGTGCTAAATACTTATATGTATATAAGAATATACAGAAAAGAATGTTACAATGGAGATAATGTTTACAGTTATACACAACATACAGTACTTAAAATAAAACAAGGAAGAAATAAAGATTCAGGATGTTTGTACCAAGGTTCTGATTGTGTGGAATCACCAGGGAACAAACGGGAAAGTCCATACGCCATAGTCCACCTCCGAAGGTCCAACACTGGGTCTCTCTGACCATCCAGTTTTTAAAGTTTCCCCAGAACACACCTCCCCTCACCCCCTCTGAGGTCATTTAGAGAGGGGTGGGGTAAATGTATACGTACCTGTGAAAAACCATAATTCCTTATTTTGGCCATATCTCTGCAGGAGATTCTCCAACCAGGAGCATATTTTCAGTTATGATTTTATCTATTCAGTGATATCAAATTTGACACGGAAATTATAACCTGGTACGTGGGGGGTGTTCTGGGGCCCGCACCTTAATGAGTTTAGATGTATTTTATTCATCTGGCCCACCCCATTCACTAAATATAATTCATATTGGGCGAGGATATTCAGACGACTAATAATGCTTATTAAAAGATTTTTACCTAATTTGTGAGAATCCAGGATAATTTCCTTAGACTTCATTAACAAGTAAATGGTCACACAATTTCCTTATGCTAATTCTAAACTAAACAGACAGGAGGGCAAGAAGAATGGAAGGGGCTTATTCACTCTGGTCCAGGGTAAGCCCAGACAATTGCCTTTCTAAATGCAAATATTTAAAAGGCAGGGGGACCGAGAAACTTTACAAAATCTCTATATCACATACTGCTTCAGCCTTTTGCTCTGCAGCCTACAGAGCTGTCTCTCTGAAGGTCCTGGCAGAAGCATAACATATAGCAGTAATATTCATAGATAAATATATATGGGAACTTAACCCCACAGCCTAAAAATCCAAAAGACTTCACATCGAAGAAACTGCTTGTGTCTATCACCTCCTGATGAGGCTAAACTGTGATTCCGCAGCATTTTCCCTACATGTAAACATACCCCTAAAAGGAATCTGTCACCATCTTTTTTTCAACCCCTCTTTTTGCTGGCAGCACAAGGTGGTGACAGGCAGCTGGCTGCAGTGATCTCCCTCCTGTGTGGATCTGTGCAGTAGTTTGGGAGAAACTTGCATTTTATTAGTAGCCGCCAGATAGAGGACTAATCCTGGATATTCATGAACAGCAGACTAGCCACACCCACTCCGCTCTCCAGCCACTAGTTAGCAGCTGTCTGTCCATGCTCAGTAATTGGCAGACAGATGTGGATCAGTGGCTGGAGGACGAGTGAGTGTGGCTACTGCAGCTTGTGAATATCCAGGACTATTTCCTGTAGTCCTGCTACTGTATGTGTGGCAGATGTGTGGGATAGTAGAAGGTCCGGTAGGGTGGAAAACACTCTTACTGGGCCACTCTGCATACTGGGACATAAAGGGGGATCCCCACTAGGGGAACCTGCTCTATTACATTCATATGCCCTAATGGGATGCCATCTTGGAACAACCCCTTTAAATGTTTTCCACCTGAGAGTCATCTTGTGTGTGAAGCTTCTGTGGCCCTAACAATGCTGCATCTACTGTGTGATATAAGACATTTATCTAATAGTAGATACTGTAATATTACAGCAGATCTCCACCTCAGCCAGGTCGCCTAGCCCTGTTTTCTAGTATCTTCTCAGATAATGATTCGATTGCCTCAGATTCTGAAAGTCATACATCTGTTTTTCAGGACGGAACTTGTTTTTGATGTATCACTCTTCTTCGTAGACAATGTCAAAAATAATGATTTGCCTCAGGGAGTCTATCGATAGACATAGTATTAACAGCAATAACATGCACTAATGCCCTCACATCATCCGGGTGGAAGAACTAGAAGGCTGCAGTCTAAAAAAAATGATGTCTTATGTATCTTAAGAGATTAATTAAATTTACACAACTTTTTGTCTGACTATGACTGATTCAAGTATAGTTTATATACTAACGCATAATTAATAGAGATGAGCGAGTATACTCGCTAAGGCACATTACTCAAGCGAGTAGTGCCTTAGCCAAGTATCTCCCCGCTCGTCTCTAAAGATTCGGGGGCCGGCGCGGGTAACAGGTGAGTTG
Organism: Eleutherodactylus coqui; assembly: GCF_035609145.1. Taxonomy (NCBI): domain Eukaryota; kingdom Metazoa; phylum Chordata; class Amphibia; order Anura; family Eleutherodactylidae; genus Eleutherodactylus; species Eleutherodactylus coqui. The sequence goes on from NC_089837.1 coordinate 37,153,173, forward strand.
CGGCGGGGAGAGAGAGGGAGAGAGATCTCCCCTCCGTTCCTCCCCGCTCTCCCCCGCCGCCACGGAACAACTATTCAGTGACTATTCAGATGAGAGTTGCCCCCTGTAAAGTCACCTTTCTATGCAGTAATCTGAACCCCTCTGGAGTCCAGTGAGGGGCCCTCGGAAAGCGTTGGCACAGAAGCTGCAGGGGATTGGCAAGGTGTTACTACATTTGGTTTTTTTATAACACTGTAAAATGTTTATAGTAATGTTAAATGTTTAAACCTCTTTAAGTTCTATTAGCTATTAGTAAGGCTAGTGCGCTCATGTACAGAACGGATGTGTGCAGGAAGCAGACAGCTCCATTCACACTGCATTGGCCATGTTTGGTATTACAGGCAGAGTTCCAACTGACTTCAATAGGAGCTGCTGTGGAAATGGTTCTATGGGCAATTACAAAACAAGAAGTTGTAAAAACGATGCCCCACCTCTCTGACATCACTTCCTGCTCTACTGCTATTGGCTGAAGTTGCACCTCGTAAATTTTCTGCTCTGCCTTCCCTCTACCTCCTGCTCATGATACTGCTACCTTTTAGGTACTTCTCTTTGCTTTCTGGTACAAATGTAAGAGGAAGACGCTAAAAAGAAGCAGAGAGCTCTATGAAATTACCAGCACCATGTGCATAGTATAGGCCGGGAGCAGCAGAACAGGAAGTCAGTGAGGTGCAGCTCCAGGCAATAGCTGCAGGACAGGAAGTGATGTCATTTTAGTAATTATGAAAATTTGCCTGATTTTTAGGAGTTAGATATCCCTTTTTAGGATTTACCTACGTTATGTGCAGTGAAGTAACATTATATGACAATGTGACCAGCTCTGATTTTTTTTTTTGTGAGGCTACATTCTTAGGGTGAACGTGATATTGGGCTGAGAAACCCAGCCCTATATTGCTCTTGTCAGCGTGATTTTTATCCATGGATGCGAGTTGGTTTTCTCAGATTTACCTGTTTCTGGCAGACACAGGCATCATCCTATCTTCCCTGTAACTTGAGCTGCTCCACACTTCTTTCTAGCAATGCAAGGGTTATTTTCTCCAGTACTCCCAGTTCAGCTGTAGGGCATGGGCAATCGCCTCCCTATTTAGCTGAGCTGAGAATCCTCCCTAATTGCCTCAGTGTTGGTGTGTGTTGTGTCAGTCACCCAACTTGGTCTCTGTTCATGATAGTATTGCATGTTCTTGGCTTTCTTGCTTTGGTCTGTGTGCGTTTGTTCATTTCCTTCCAGTCCTTGCATCAATCCTGTTTTTGTGGTAAATCAGCCCTATTCTGTATTTAGTGCGTACTGCAGTGTGTCCTGTGTTCCTCTCCTGAGTCCCAAGGTGAAGAACGCAGGCCATTCTTGTCAGGGCGTCTACCCCACTTCTAGGTATGGGTCTTACCATTTTTCTGTTTTACCTAGGGAGCCTTTTCCTATCTTATATTGCCAGGTTGGTGTCTTGTGTCCTAGCCTGCACTAGTTGTATCTTAGCTCTAGCCCCTGCTCATAGGTCTGTCTTATTCACAGTACCTCTGTCCATCAGGGTCAGGTCCCAACCACACTGGTTCCGGTCCAATCCTGGCACGGTGGGCCCACGCTCACCACCTGTAACAGTCCCATTGAAAACAATGGGTGATGCATTCCGAAGGATGCGAACAAAATAAGACATGCACTGATTTTCTACCTCTCAGCATCGCTCATGTGTATAACTACATTAAAAAGAATGAAGTTCACATTCGCATCTCGCAATGCACAAAACACGCAAATTTGCATTTGTGTGAATGCAGCTTTTTTACAGCAAAATGCCAGTTACTTACCTTCCAGAGGGATCCAAAATATACACCTTTTTCTCCTTAAGAGTGTAATGTTACTTTAATGCTGAACCAATTTCTAGACTATCCCCCATTATCTTATAAATGTTTAAGCCCCATTATTTTGTTGGTTCCCGTGCGAGTTGAGGCATATAGTTGTCTTTCAACAGCTCAAAAAAAGTTTCCATAACTTTTCTGAAAATTTAATTTCTCCTGTCATACCGAGGGAGTTAATATCCATCATTCATAAACCGTGAGTCAACTCCTATTTCATTATCAGCAGGAGTTTAACCCATTTCTTCTGACTAGAGATGAGCGAGTATACTCGCTAAAGCAAACTACTCAAGCGAGTAGTGCCTTATGCGAGTACCTGCCCGCTCATCTCAAAAGATTCGGGTACCGGCGGCGGGCAGGGAGCTGCGGGGGAGAGCGGGGAGGAATGGGGGGGGATCTCTCTCTCTCACTCTCTCCCCCCGCTCCTCCCTGCTCACTCCCGTAACTCACCGCTCTCCCCCGCCAGCACCCAAATCTTTAGAGATGAGCGGGCAGGTACTCGCATAAGGCACTACTCGCTCGAGTAGTTTGCCTTAACGAGTACGCTCGCTCATCTCTACTCCTGACTTATTCTGTGCAGTACCGTGTGGATTGCTAATATGGATATTAAAATCATTGGGGGAAGCAACTGATCCAGTTAAAGAATTCCGTAACGAAAATGGACAACGCCAAATCCACATCCTCACAACAGGCACAATACAGTCTATGTAAGCTTCTGTTCACACTGATGCCATGCAGCCAAGACTGATGCCTTTCGATTTGCTGTGCAACAGATCTTAATGGCTCCTATTGATTTCCATTATTCACCAACCGGAATAGCGCTGTTTTGTTATCCGGAAATGAAAATGTGATAGAAAGTTGTATTCTGCTAGTGTGAACAGAGCCTAAAGGTCCCCACACACTTTAGAATTTAGTTGTCCTAACCCACCGATAACTACAAAGCTGTAATGTGTAGAGTGGCGGCTCAACTTTCCCTAACAGATAATGTAGGAAGAAAGAAGGATCAGGGACATTGAATTTCAAAGCCTGATACTGCAGTTCCCCGAAAAATAAGCCGCCACCAGAGCTGTCTGACTGCGGCTTACCTCCCTAAACATACGAACGTACAGACAAGCCAAAGAGTTGGATGAATGGGGGAGCCAGTGGAAGTAGCCATCGGATGAACAATGGTTGGATGGATAGTGGTTGAAGGTCTATAGGGAGCACTAGGTCTTGGGTGTACTGGTGTATTACTGATATGGGTATAAGGATCTGTAATGTGGTGTCTATAGCCGGCCAGTACATTGGTGTGCCTCTAATTTTATACATACACAAGGATTTTTCTCTACCCTATCACAGAGTAATTCTTCCCCAGAAGTGTTTTGGTCTAGTACAGCACCATATGACTACAGCGTGCCTATCAGCCCAGATCTGCAGAAGCTGACATGACAGCATGTGCGTGAGGCTTTTCAGTATTTAATATGATCTATGGATTTTCTCATTCCTACGTGTCGTTTTTAATTTGTAGATAATAATTGAGCTGCTGAGTCAATATTTTCTCAGTAATGAAAGTCAATCATCCAATTATCCTGAAAATTAAGTCACAGAAAAAATAATTTCTATATAAACTACTTGTTATGTATAATTACTATGTGATTACTAAGGCTGGGTACACATACACTACATTGACAAAAGTATTGGGACACCCACCGATCCTGTGCTGTCAGGCGAAGGGGATTTGTAAATCAGATGTGTGAGAATTAGGTATTTAGGAGAGTGTCATACAGGAAGATCCCAGGACAGAAACCATCAAAATGTCACGATGTGTAGAGCTGACAGACTTCCAACGGAGTACAGTGGTGGGATGTCACCTGAGCAACCCATCAGTACCAGACTTTGCAGTGATTCTGGACCCTCCAAAGCCCACTGTTGGCCATGCTATTAGGAAGTGGAAACCATTTGGTGTGTGCGGTGCAGCTACATTTGGGAAAACCTCATAAACTGATAGAATGTGGACAACAAAGCCTTGAACGAGCTTGAAGCCTTGAACATCACGCACATCGTCTACTGAAACACTTGCTCAAGAAGTCTCAGGGGCCATTAGGTTACCCATTAGCACCAGAACCATCAATAGGGAACTCTATGTAAAGGGTTTCCATGGACGAGCGGCTGCACACAACATCACAGCAGTTAATTCACAGAGGCGCCTGTGATTGTGCTTGGAGCGACGGACTGTAAATGAGTGGAAGCAAGTGTTGTGGGCAGATGAATCACAGTACGCTATCTTCTGATCAGATGGCGCACTTGGGTGGTGGTTGCCTAGTTTCTATGTGACGGCATCGTGCCAAAAGTGAAGTTGGAGGAGGTTCTGTTATGGGGTGCGGGTATTTCTGCTGGGAAGGACTAGGAGCATTTGTTATAGTGAAGTCCACCCTCAATGCCAATGGGTACAGAGACATTCTGGACAATGGTGCATTGATGTACCCTATCGTAATACTTTGGTACAGCTCCGTATCTCTACCAACATGACCGAGTACCATGTCCTCGAAGCAGAACGTCTGCAAACTTCATTGGACGGCCCAAAGTTTGCATCTCAATTCCATTGACCATCTTTGGGACGAACTACAATGTCCTATCCATGAACGACCATCATTCCCCGCATCATTATCTGAGGCAAATCCCTACACACATCTATCAGAATTTGGTAGAAAACATGCCTGGGCGGGTTACTGCAGTCATTGAGGCCAAAGGCATCCCAACACCATATTGAAAAATGTGAATAAAGTGGAATTTCATCACCACCTATGTGTGACCCAATACTTCTGTCAATTTAGTGTATGTCCAGCAATTCCGAGAGAGTGCAAAGCCATGCCAGGTGGATGCACTGCAGTCAATGTTTTTTGGTATGGTACACACTTGGTCATAGTTCACATTTGTGAGCCCAGCCTAAGAAATGATTGAAAACAGAGTATAATCATAGAAAGGAAATTCATAATTTCCTTCTATTTTAAAGAAACTTGAATGGGGTTGTCTGCCCATATTTTCATTGATGTCCTATCCTCTGGATAAGTCGCCAGTAGTTGATGGATGGGGGTCCACCGCTAGGACCCCCGTCCATCAACTGATCATCCGGCCCACTGTCCAGTGCTGCAAGCTGGATGTTGTCATAAGCAGACAGGGAAGAAAGTGCCAATGCCGGCCTCACTCCCTTTGAAATCAGTTGTATAGCCACGCTGCTACGGCACCTTCTGCTTCTCTGCTGGTCAGCACGGATGTGACCTCATGATCAACAGTGAAGTAGGAGCTGCCATAGCAAAGCGACTCTCCGATTGATTTCAATGGGAGTGAAGCCAGCGCCAAAACATCCTCCACTGTCCACAATGTCCGGCCCACTGCATGTGCGGCTGGGTGATCAGCTGATGAAAAGGGGTCTTGAGTGACGAACCCCTATCCATCAACTACTGTTTATCTATACAGAGGATAGTCAAACATTGGGCAGACAAACCCTTTAAATACTAACTGTAAGAAAGGACCAATCAGTGTTTCCATTTCACAGTCTACAAACACAAAAATGATGTAGAAAAGTTCCATACTTTGGCACAAAACCGGCTTACGCAAAACATTTTGTGGCGTTTTGTCGTCTACACCGTCTCACATTAACACTGTGTATGAGCGTTGGAATCGCTCAGGACTTGGAATGAGAATACATAGAATTGCCTGAATTCTGAGAGAGAGACCAACCGACTCAAGGGGCTTAAGGTGGGAAAAAACACAAAATAACAAGCCGGTCAGCAGGATTATGGAAATAACACATCTATATAGTGTTTTTAAAAATATTTTACTATTTTAAAACAATAAAAACGATTTTACAAATCTTGCTTTGAGTCTCCATATTGTGGATCCCAGAGCTCCTTTATCCTTGTCACTGATGGGGCCGTATGAGGGCTTGTTTTTCGCAGGGTGAGCTGCAGCTTTATTGCTGCTATTTTACGCTGCCTACAACTTGTTAATGAGCTTTTAGTAAACTTTATTTTGAGAACACGGGTGACCAAAAAATGTCACTTTGGGATTACGTATATGTTATTTATTTTATGGTGTTCACTGTGCGAGGTAAACTAATTCAATGTTCAGGATGTTTTTGATGTGGCGATACCATTTTTTAAATTATTTTTATTGTTTCAAATATTTATTTGGAAAAGGTTGTTTTTCAACTTTTTTTTTTTTTTAAAGGGGTTGTACCAAGATCCAAATGTATCCCCTATCCACAGGACGGGTGGTAGGAACTACTGCTGGAACCCAACTGAACCTGAGAAAGGGGTCCCAACAGTCCCGGCATGAATTAAGCGGGGGTGGCACATACACGCTATCACTCCATTCATTTCAGTGACAGTGCCGGAAACTGAGGAATACGAAATTTTGTCAGTCTCAGGCGCTGTGATTAAAAGAACGTTGTACAACACAACACACACAGCCACCCCTCTACCTAGATGCCCGGTGCCGCCCGCATGCTGGGGCCCCCATCATTCACATTGTTATGTTTGCAGATCTAATATGTCATTAAAACATAAAGATAAATGAAAGAACAACAAAAAGCAAACAGTGAAAGCGGCATCTCTAATACACCCTTTAACCCTTCAATCACCAGCCTATTTTAGGTTTTCTCGCTAACCAATTCATTTGTTGCATTCCAAGAACAATAATGTTTTTGCTTTTAACTTTGGTTAAATATAATTTAATGGATACATTTTCCTATTTTTTTTTTCAGATGGGGATTCTGCCATTGTTTGTTTTTTTGTCTTGTTTTTACGGCATTCATCGTATGGAACACTACTGGTCAAAAGTCTTAGAACATCTTATTTTTTCTAGGTTTTATTGATATTTACACAGTTTAATGCCTCAAATATACTTTGAAATGAAAGCAAAGAACAAACAAGTTAAGATGGATAATATAATGAATTAACTTTTTCTCATCAAATTTAACCTAGATTTTTGACTCTTCAATCAACCTCCTCCAGCTGATAGAACAGCTTTTACACAATCGAGGCATCCTTTCTACATGCGCATTCTGATGTTGTTCAGAAATTTCTTCCCAAAATTGTTGCAGAAGTTCCCACAAATGTGCTGCACTTGTTGGCTGCTTTACTAGCACCATTCTGTCCATTTAATCCCAAACAAGCTCAATGGGGTTTAAGTCTGGAGACTGCAGGCCATTCCATTCTTTAAAGCCTACTTCTTCTTGTCTTCTTGAGTAGTTCTAACAGAACCTAGAAGTATGTTTCGGATCATCGTCATTTATACTTTTTGTTTATAGGCCCATTTACACAGGACAAGCAAACGATGCCCGACACTCATCCCTGTGTGTATTACTGGCTCGCTCAGCAGGGGAGCTGGGGCAGCTGGGGGAGATTGCACTTCTCGCTCTCCCCTTCTCTTCTTTATTCACTTAATACAGCGGCCGTTCAGTACTAAATAGCTGCTGTTTACATTGAACGATCATCATTCAGGATTTTAAGCTGCATAAAATCCTGAACGATGATTGTTCAGTGTAAACAGCAGCCATGCAGTACTGAACAGCTGCTATGTTAAGTGAATGGAGAGGGGCGGGGGAGCAAGAGGAGAGAAATCTCCTGCAGCTGCTCTGCCCCCCTGCTGGCCACTCTGTGAGCGAGACAGCAATACTCGCTCCTGTGCATTTTTGTGTTTCCGTTAATGGAGCTATGCAAGATTTAGTTTTTTGTTGGATGAGCTGTAACTTTAAAGAGTACCATCTGGCTCACATGACATGGTGTTAGCAATTTTGTGTTTGTTTGAGAGTTTTTTGCTTTTTTTATGTTACACATAATAAGGGGGAACGACCTTTTTGAGTTTTAATTTTGTTTACATTTTTATTAGACTTTATCGGAGTTTTTTTTTTGTCCCACCAGGGGACTTGAACTACATTCATTTTGCTCTTTAGGGCTCGTTCAGACGAGCATTGTTTTCTCACTGCGAGGCAGCGAGAAAACAGCTCTTCTATAGTGCTAAAAAGATCGCGTGAGTGTGCTACTTTACATTACGTGAAGTAGCCCGTTCACGCGATCCAAGGTGCAAGGTGCATCAATGGAAAGCATGCAGCAAAGATAGGACATGTCCTATCTTTGCACACACCTCGGAGCCGACATGCGAGTTTGCACTCACATGTCCTATCCTTGTTAGATTACGTTGATTCAGGCCACTATAGATATGGCAGATTCCAAGACCATTATTAAGCCTCTTGGTGCCACAGCAACTAGATATGAGCGAGTATACTCGCTAAGGGCAATTACTCGATTGAGCATTGCCCTTAGTGAGTACCTGCCCGCTGGGGAGCAAAGATTCGTCTGCCGGCAGCGGGCGGGGAGCTGCGGGGGAGAGCGGGGAGGAACGGAGGGGAGATCTCTCTCTCCTCCCTGCTACCCCCTGCTGACTCCCGCAACTCACCTGTCACCCGTGCCAGCAGCCGAACCTTCTCTGCCGAGTGGGGAGATACTCGCTAAGGACAATGCTCGATCGAGTAATTGTCCTTAGCGAGTATGCTCGCTCATCTCTAATAGCAACCTATCAGCACTCTGCAATCACATCACGGAGGGCCTGTATGTGACAGACGAATCTCTCTCCCTCTGTCAACCTCTTAGATGCTGCAGTCGCTATTGACCGTGGCATCTAAGGGGTTTAACAGCCAAGATTGGAGCTTGCTGAGATCCTGGTCATTAGTGCATGAGTCCACCTGTCAACAGACTATTCTAGTTTTTTTTTTTACAAACAGAGGTGATTTCGAAGTAGGTGCTTGTACTCATCAGTCATAACAGAAACAGACTACTCTCTTCTAGAAATATTTGTATTTGCTCTAAGGGCTTTATATAGTAGATGGACCACTATAGTCTATAAGTGCCATCATTCTTGGAGTACTTATATGGAGTCCCAGGAGACGGAGAAAGGTTTTCTCCCATGATTCTGGAGTGTCTGCCAACTCCATCTAAGCAATGCAGAAAAGTTAATGAAATACATATGGCAGATGTACATCTACCTGAATCATGAGGTACACTTAAGGGCATAGGTAACTTGCACTTAACTCATGGGGGTGTTCAGACACGTTCATTAATGCATTTAATGTTTTGATGTCATACAATGTGTTTTTTTAGACACTAAATGAACATTTCCCTTAGAGCACCACTGACTCCTTACTGAACGGTAACACTCCTCCAGTGCTGCAGGCATCCTATAAATTGATGAAGCACAAAGTCTAATCACAAAGCCTGTGAGGACAGGTCCACTGGCTCATATTAGTTTTCTTCCAGTGTCACACCATGAGTAAGAAATCTACTTTCCCATTGTATGCTAAAGAGTGTGTTCACCTTTGAGCGCAATTTTACAGTTTATATATAGAACTTGACTGCCTTCAACATGAGTCACTTTGTTAAAGGGGTTTTCCAGGCCGATACTATTGATCACCTATCCTTAGGATAGGTGATCAATAGACATTGGCTGGTGTCCACCACTTGGGATGCGGGCCAATCAGCTGATTGGGCACCCGCTGTCGGCGTAACAGCACATAGGGTACGGAGAGGAGGCAGTTTGCTCTTACCTGTCTAGTGGCCGGCGCTGGTAATTGCAGGTGTAGCTCTCATTGAATTCAATTAGTGCAATTACGAATGCCCCTCCACTGCACAGTGCTCAGAGATTTCCTTCTGCCCTGTGTGTTGTGGTGCTGACAGCGGACGGCTGATTGGCTGGGGCCCCGGGCAGTGGACCCCAGCTAATCATCTATTACTGAACTATCTTGAGGACAGGAAATCAGTAGTATTTGCCTGGAAATCCCATTTTATACGTTGCTTTTTTATACTGACCCCGATTTACAATTTGTATTGTGCTCCAGAGCTGAATTCACAGTTTTGCTGGTTGTTATTAAAACAGCAAAAAAAAAAAACTTGCCAGACACAACTCTAACAATATAGCTGAGCTCTTGTGATGCAAAGGACTGCCCAGGGTTAAAAAATATGGCTGCTTTCTTCCAAACGTAACGCCGCTCTTGTCTGCGGGTTGTGTCTTGTATTACAACTCAGCTTCCATTCATTTCAATGTAGCTGAGCTGCAGTACTTCATACAGCCTATTGACCAGCTGGTACTGTGTTTGGAAAAAAGCAGCCATTTTTTTTTCTAACCTCGGACAACCCCTTTAAATGGCCCAACAAAGAGAGGAGCCTCCTTCTCTCATCCAAACTGCATACCCACTACAAGATTACGGGATGCTGTTCCATTACCATGACAGCCTGGGGCTTTGTGAAAGCCCCCAGGCCTGCCACGTACATCTTCCTATTAAGTGCTGCCTTTGGCAGGGCTTAGTAGAATGCCTGCAAATGTACGTTACACTGCAATACTGAAGTATTGCAGTAAATTGTGCAAGCGATCAGATGATTGCCTGTTCAAGTTACCTATGGAGACTAAAAAAAAATTTAAAGTAAGATGAAGAAACTTTTTTCATAAAAAATTTCAAAAAGTTCTGTAAAAAAATGTCTTCCAAGTTCTCACATCAAATCAATAGTTAAAAAATGATATTGCCACATCCTTAAAGGTCTGATTTATTAAAATATCACATTATTTATACGGCACGATGAATGCTTTAGAAGAAAAAGTACCGAATAATAAAATTGCATTTTTTGAGAAAAAAAGAGAAAAATTAAATTAAAAAATGCTGAAAAATAATTTGCACGACAAAATGATACAAATAGAAAGTACAGCTCACCTCGCAAAAAATGGGCGCTCACGCCGGTCCATCGACTGCGAGATAAGAAACTTATGGTGTTCAAAGGAAAACAACAGAAAGCAAATTTTTTTAAAGGATTTTTATGTAGAAATATATTTAAAAACAATATAAATTTAAGAATCATATCGACACGTAGAATAACGTCATTATTACCGCGCTATAAACGCTGCAATAACAGAAAAGAAAGCAAAATGGGGAAATTGTGTCTTTCCATCTCACCTCACTTACATTTTTTTAAAGGTTTTTCTAACACATCCTAAGTAGAGAGGAGCGAGCACCAAAATGTTCGGGTGCTCGTTATTCAAGTCGAGTTTTTCGTAATATTCGAGAGCTCTACTCGAGTAACGAACCCCATTGAAGTCAATGGGAGACTTCAGCATTTTTGTATTTTTCTCTCTCCCTCCCCCCCCCCCCCCCCGCCAGCCACATACTGCTGTGGACGTGCGCACGCTGGCACGTCAGAGCAGGAAGTGGTAATGCAAGGAGGGATCGAACACGGCGTGGTACTCGCTCGAGTAATGAGCACCATCGAGTATGCTAATTCTTGAACGAGCATCAAGCTCGACAGAGTATGTTCGCTCAACTCTAATCATAAGGTATGTTACAGGTACCAGTGAAATATTCAGCTCCTCCCACAAAAAAAAACAAGCGCTCGCGGCTATGGCACTGGAAAAATACATTAAAAATAATGATTTATTTTTTCCAGTGGGAAGAAAAAAATAAAAAGAAAGGGGACTGTGGCTGGAAAGGGTTAAAAGACAGAGGAAACCAGGACTGAAGGCTGGACCAGTTTCAGCAATGCTCTCCTGAATTAAAGGGGTTGTCTTTTCATTAAAGGCCTATCTTAAAGGGGTTGTCCCGCGAAACAAAGTGGGGGTATACACTTCTGTATGGTCATATTAATGCACTTTGTAATATACATCGTACATTAATTATGAGCCATACAGAAGTTATTCACTTACCTGCTCCGCTGCTAGCGTCCCCGTCTCCATGGTGCCGTCTAATCTTCAGCGTCTAATCGCCCGATTAGACGCGCTTGCGCAGTCCGGTCTTCTCCCTTCTGAATGGGGCCGCTCGTGCCGGAGAGCGGCTCTTCGTAGCTCCGCCCCGTCACGTGTGCCGATTCCAGCCAATCAGGAGACTGGAATCGGCAATGGACCGCACAGAAGACCTGCGGTCCACCGAGGGTGAAGATCCCGGTGGCCATCTTCACAAGGTAAGTCAGAAGTCGCAGGAGCGCGGGGAGTCGGGTAAGTACTGGACGGTTTGGTTTTTTTATGCCTGCGCGGGACAACCCCTTTAACTCCTTAAGGACTCGGCCAATTTTGGCCATAAGAACGCAGCACTTTTTGGGGATTTTCATCTCCACTTTTCAAGAGCCATCACTTTTGTATTGTTTCGTCATGCAGCATAAATGATGTGATCATTCCTTTTGTGAACTTGTACAATTATGATGATGCCAAAATTATGGGTTTTTTTGAGTTTTTCAACTTTTACACAATTAAATTTTTGGAATTTGTTGTTTTGTTTGCATCACGGCATTCAAGTCCAATACCTTGTATTTGTCCATGGGCGGAGCTCTGTGAGGGCTTGTTTTTGTGTGATGAGCTGTAGTTTTTACTGGTGCCATTTTGGGGTACATATGGCTTTTTTGATCACATTTATTGCATTTTTTTGAGAGGTAAATGAACAAAATAAGCAACCCTGCCTGTGTTTTTTGTTTTATTTTTTCTTTGGGGGTGGGGAGGGGTTATAGTTTTCATAGTAATAAATAGTATTTATTATACCGGTCATTATCGATATGATTGTACAAAATACGTGTGTTTGTGGGTTTTTTTATTATTTTTTATACAAATGGGCAAAAGGCGTAAAAAAGGGGGACAGTCATTTTTTTATGCCCCTGTGGGGGACTTGAACCATTAAAGCTCTGATCACTATGATAATGCATGGCAGTACTTCTGTAGTGCAATGCATTATTGCTCACAATAGCAATCACGGGCCATAACAGGCCCGCACAGAAGTATATGATGTCTGACTGCCATGGCAACCCATCGGCTCTTCATGATTACATCACGGAGTGCCAATGACATCACAAGAGGAACATGCTCTGTGAACCCTTTACATGCCGTGTTGTGTATTGATCGCGGTATGTAAGTATGGTTAAGAGCAGAGATTGATGTTCTCATCGATACCCACTATTGCAGCAGGAGGCTAGCTTTCAGTCACAGCCGACTCCTGCTGTGGGATGATGCATGCTCACTTCTGAAAAGAATGGGAACTTGGCCTGCAATACCAAGCCGGCCACTGCAGTAGGAATGGAGCTGTCTGCTTCCTGTACACATCAGTTCAGTGCATGAGTGCTACAGCCTGGTGAATATCTGATTGATGGGGGTTCCTGATGACGGATCCTAGCTTATCTACTATTGATAACCTATCCTGAGGTTGCCCATCAATAGTTTATAACTAGGCAACCGCTTAAAGTTATAAATCTCAGATAAGACCATCCCAATTTCCGTATATAGTTGATAAGCGAAACTCTTAAAATTTGTAAGTTTGATAACTACCGATCTGCCTATCATGGGAAAGGTAGAACACCAATCCATATTTTAGCCTCCACCTACTGGTGGAAATGGATTTCTGCAAAATAAGGGAACTTTGGGGTTGACAAATCTTCTTTGATCCATTAAACTTGTTCTCTAGAGACTAAGAGACCTCCTTATGATCTGAGAGACGGTGATTGTAGGGTGATGTAATCATGCTAGTCACAGCTCCCTCACTCTACAAATACATTGTGGTATGTATGGATCCTATAGTAATTGAATCACTAGGAAGTGAGGTCGTCCCACCAGCATTAGGGTGAGGTCATGACTGAGCTCCCAGATGCCTCTGGTTATGGCCATCCCATGGTTTCATTCCTATGGCAAGGAAATTCATAGCTGAAAAAAGTTCCCTAGACACAAGATTAAGGTTCTGCTTGGTCAAATCAAGATAATTACCTTCTAAATACTGAAGGAATTGGACATATTCTTACTTAAGCCTTGTTCCCACATGGCCAGACTTGTGGGGTTGTAGTAAAGTGCCAGGATGAACCTGATCCTAGAGCTGATCCCGATCAGTATTGATGCCGGACACCTTTCTCCGCTGGGAATGTTGTAGTAAAAATAGCAGAATTGCATTGGAGTCACATGACCTTGATTCTTTTGGAACTATTAGGGGTTGATCCAGGGATTAGTCTGATTGCCATTAGGGAGTCGGGAAGGAATTTTTTTCCCCCAAAAGGGCTAATTGGCTTCTGCTCTTGGGGTTTTTTGCCTTCCTCTGGATCAACAAAACAGGAGGCTAACAGGCTGGACTAGATGGACATTGTCTTCATTTGGCCTTACGAACTATGTTACTATGTTACTATGTTACTATGTTTCATCTCTACTTGTTACACATGGCTCTATGGAGGCTTTTTCATTGTAAGGCGAGCTGTACTTTATATTGGTACCCTTTTTGGGTTGCATATAATGTATAACCTTTAAAAACATTTTTTGGGGTGACCTGGTGAATAAAATGCATGAATGCTGCCATCTGTTTGCTGCGTTCACCACAGAGTAGGACTGATCTGATACCCTTTATGGTTACAATGTTGCCAAAATGATATTTATTTTTATGTTTTTGTATTGTAACACAATAAGGCCTTGTTTACATGAATGTGAGTTCCTTCTGATTTCGGTCTGGATGGAACTTACACCGGAAATTAACCCATTGATTTCAACGCGTTAACTTACAGGAATTATTCTTTGCCTGCATCCATAGTGCAAGAACGAAAACTGGCAACATGTCCTATTTTTTGGGTGATATTGCCCATTTCTTTCTATGTCAGCAAAAGTAAATTGTGTCCCACTTGTATGTAGATGCGATTTTTATGCAAGCGTGATGTAATTTTGTTATTTTTACTATTAAAACAACATACAATTTTCACATGCGTGGACATCGAACATGCAGCTCTGCAGATTTACAAGGAAGATGTTGGTCTGAGTCTCTCACCCGTATAAATGCAGCGTAAAACCCCTTTTTTTTTTTTTAATATTTTTTTTCGTATTGCTGCATTCAAAGACGCACACCTTTTGTATTTTTGCCCTAGCAGAGCTGTGTGGGGCTTGTTTCTTGCTTGATGAGGATTTATTGGTTCCATTTTGGGGCACATACAATTTTTTTAAATCATTTTTAATCCATTTTTTGTGGGGGTGAAAGGTAAAAAAAAAGCATTTTGGCTTTTTTTTATTTACAATCTTCACCTTGTGGGATATGTAGTGTATTCATTTTATTGTCTTTAGGAAAGTGGCAATGTCAAATATGGATTTTTTTAAATATTTTTTTTTTACTGAAAAAAGGAATAAGTGCACAAAAAATGGTTTTTCTAAACTAGTTTGTTTTTTAAACCTTTTTATATTGGTTTCACTTTTTTCTACATCCCGTAAGGTGACTTGATTATGTTATTTTACATAATCGCTCAGATAATAAATGCACATGGGTATTGCAGTGTATTATCTCTGTACTTTTACTTTTGCCTTTGGTTGTATTCACACGAGTTCCTTCCGATTCTAAGATGGACAGAACTTGCAGGGGTTACAGAACACATTAAATCGAATGGGTTTATTCACAGACCAATAGAGTTTTTAAAAATCCTATTTTTGTGTGCTTATTAACAGGAATCACCCATTATTTTCTATGGGAGCGTTAAAGAAAACCAAAACGCATCGCAATCACAAACCATGCAATTTCCATTTGCGTGAGATGCGATTTTAACGCAGGTTACTAGGGAGATCATATGAAAAACAAATGCAGAGCAGAGAAAACCGTGATAGAATATAGCAAGAAATTGTCAAGTTTTCACTGCCCAAAATTGCACTCACCTGTGTGAATACAGAAACCTAGATGAGGGGTCAGATCTGCCAAATTTATCAGTGGCATACACCATTCATATACTGATGATATCTCGTCAAACACAAAAAATGTCCAAAATAATAAATATTTCCCATGGATTGTGTACCAGTTTTTGGCCCATTTTCACCCCCAGTTTTGGCACTTTTGGACTACCGTGTTTCTCCGAAAATAAGACAGTGTCTTATATTAATTTTTGTTCAAAAACGGTTAACTTTTTTACATGTATAGCTGCCTGGACATTATTTAAATTGACTTTTTTTAATTAACTGTTAGCAGGGCTTAATTTTGGAGTAGGGCTTATATTTCAAGCATCCTCAAAAAGCCTGAAAAATAATTTAGCATCCTCAAAAATTCTGGAAAATCATGCTATGTCTTATTTTCAGGGTATGTCTTATTTTCTGGGAAACAGAGTAGTAAATCTGCCTTCCTCGTCATCACTTCACCACCAGAGAGAGATTGCATCCCCTGGAAGTAAATGAAAGCTTCAATAACTACAAGCAACATTGTAAAATCTGTGAATCATTGATACAAAGTATGTTGTAATATTGTATATTGTTCAACACCGCTTCCATCCCATGTCTTCTTACATGTCACCATCTGTGAAGCATTTGTCACATTTCCTCCAGCAATATGGAGTGCTTACCATACAGAGCAGATTTGATGTATTATGCAGGGAGATGTAATGTAGAAGTAGCCTTCACTTCTCACCAAGCTTTGTCTTTATTATAAGGGTGTTGGAACGTCTACCCTTCCGCTAAACTATGTGTTTGCCTCCCTG